>NW_026290893.1:52500-139064 GCF_023373465.1 Oncorhynchus keta
ATATACTGTCTCTATTATATTATGACAGACCAGCTAGATCTAGTGTCTCTATTATATTATGACAGACCAGCTAGATCTACTGTCTCTATTATAAAATGACAGACCAGGTAGATCTACTGTCTCTATTATATTATGACAGACCAGCTAGATCTACTGTCTCTATTATATTATGACAGACCAGCTAGATCTACTGTCTCTATTATAAAATGACAGACCAGGTAGATATACTGTCTCTATTATATTATGACAGACCAGCTAAATCTACTGTCTCTATGTCTCTATTATGGGATGACAGAGCAGCTAAATCTACTGTCTCTATTGTATTATGACAGACCAGCTAGATCTACTGTCTCTATTGTATTATGACAGACCAACTAGATCTACTGTCTCTATTATATTATAACAGACCAGCTAGATCTACTGTGTCTATTATATTATGACAGACCAGCTAGATCTACTGTCTCTTCTGTATTATGACAGACCAGGTCGATATACTGTCTCTATTATATTATGACAGACCAGGTCGATATACTGTCTCTATTATATTATGACAGACCAGGTAGATCTAGTGGCTCTATTATATTATGACAGACCAACTAAATCTACTGTCTCTATTATATCTTGACAGACCAGGTAGATCTACTGTCTCTATTATATTATGACAGACCAGCTAGATCTACTGTCTCTATTATATTTTGACAGACCAGGTAGATCTACTGTCCCTATTACACTATGACAGACCAGCTAGATCTACTGTCTCTATTATATTATGACAGACCAGCTAGATCTACTGTCTCTATTATATTATGACAGACCAGCTAGATCTACTGTCTCTATTATAAAATGACAGACCAGGTAGATATACTGTCTCTATTATATTATGACAGACCAGCTAGATCTACTGTCTCTATTATAATATGACAGACCAGCTAGATCTACTGTCTCTATTATAAAATGACAGACCAGGTAGATATACTGTCTCTATTATATTATGACAGACCAGCTAAATCTACTGTCTCTATGTCTCTATTATGGTATGACAGAGCAGCTAAATCTACTGTCTCTATTGTATTATGACAGACCAGCTAGATCTACTGTCTCTATTGTATTATGACAGACCAGCTAGATCTACTGTCTCTATTATATTATAACAGACCAGCTAGATCTACTGTGTCTATTATATTATGACAGACCAGCTAGATCTACTGCCTCTTCTGTAATTATGACAGACCAGGTCGATATACTGTCTCTATTATATTATGACAGACCAGGTCGATATACTGTCTCTATTATATTATGACAGACCAGCTAGATCTACTGTGTCTATTATATTATGACAGACCAGCTAGATCTACTGTCTATTATATTATGACAGACCAGCTAGATATACTGTCTATTTTATTATGACAGACCAGCTAGATCTACTGTCTCTATTGTATTATGACAGACCAGCTAGATCTACTGTCTCTATTATATTATGAGAGACCAGGTAGATATACCGACTCCATTATAAAATGACAGACCAGCTAGATCTATTCTCGCTATTGTATTATGACAGACCAGCTAGATCAATTGTCTCTGTTATAATATGACAGACCAGCTAGATCTATTGTCTCTATTATAATATGACAGACCGGCTAGATCTACTGTCTCTATTATATTATGACAGACCAGCTCGATCTATTGTCTCTATTGTATTATGACAGACCAGCTAGATCTACTATCTCTATTATATTATGACAGACCAGCTAGATCTACTATCTCTATGATATTATGACAGACCAGCTAGATCTAGTGTCTCTATTATATTATGACAGACCAACTAAATCTACTGTCTCTATTATATTTTGACAGACCAGGTAGATCTACTGTCTCTATTATATTATGACAGACCAGCTAGATCTACTGTCTCTATTATATTTTGACAGACCAGGTAGATCTACTGTCCCTATTATACTATGACAGACCAGCTAGATCTACTGTCTCTATTATATTATGACAGACCAGCTAGATCTACTGTCTCTATTATAATATGACAGACCGGCTAGATCTACTGTCTCTATTATAAAATGACAGACCAGCTAGATCTATTGTCTCAATTATAATATGACATTATGACAGACCAGCTAGATCTACTGTCCCTATTATACTATGACAGACCAGCTAGATCTACTGTCTCTATTATAAAATGACAGACCAGGTAGATATACTGTCTCTCTGTCTCTATTATTATGACAGAGCAGCTAAATCTACTGTCTCTATTGTATTATGACAGACCAGCTAGATCTACTGTCTCTATTGTATTATGACAGACCAGCTAGATCTACTGTCTCTATTATATTATAACAGACCAGCTAGATCTACTGTGTCTATTATATTATGACAGACCAGCTAGATCTACTGTCTCTTCTGTATTATGACAGACCAGGTCGATATACTGTCTCTATTATATTATGACAGACCAGGTCGATATACTGTCTCTATTATATTATGACAGACCAGGTAGATATACTGTCTCTATTATATTATGACAGACCAGCTAGATCTAGTGTCTCTATTATATTATGACAGACCAACTAAATCTACTGTCTCTATTATATTTTGACAGACCAGGTAGATCTACTGTCTCTATTATATTATGACAGACCAGCTAGATCTACTGTCTCTATTATATTTTGACAGACCAGGTAGATCTACTGTCTCTATTATATTATGACAGACCAGCTAGATCTACTGTCTCTATTATATTTTGACAGACCAGGTAGATCTACTGTCCCTATTATACTATGACAGACCAGCTAGATCTACTGTCTCTATTATATTATGACAGACCAGCTAGATCTATTGTCTCTATTATAATATGACATTATGACAGACCAGCTAGATCTACTGTCTCTATTGTATTATGACAGACCAGCTAGATCTACTATCTCTATTATATTATGACAGACCAGCTAGATCTAGTGTCTCTATTATATTATGACAGACCAACTAAATCTACTGTCTCTATTATATTTTGACAGGCCAGGTAGATCTACTGTCTCTATTATATTATGACAGACCAGCCAGATCTACTGTGACAGATCTACTGTGTCTATTATATTATGACAGACCAGCTAGATCTACTAGATCTACTATATTATGACAGACCAGCTAGATATACTGTCTATTTTATTATGACAGACCAGCTAGATCTACTGTCCCTATTATACTATGACAGACCAGCTAGATCTACTGTCTCTATTATATTATGACAGACCAGCTAAATCTAATGTCTCTGTCTCTATTATGGTATGACAGAGCAGCTAAATCTACTGTCTCTATGTCTCTATTATGGTATAACAGAGCAACTAAATCTACTGTCTCTATTGTATTATGACAGACCAGGTAGATCTACTGTCTCTATTGTATTATGACAGACCAGCTAGATCTACTGTCTCTATTATATTATAACAGACCAGCTAGATCTACTGTGTCTATTATATTATGACAGACCAGCTAGATCTACTGTCTCTTCTGTATTATGACAGACCAGGTCGATATACTGTCTCTATTATATTATGACAGACCAGCTAGATATACTGTCTCTATTATATTATGACAGACCAGGTAGATATACTGTCTCTATTATATTATGACAGACCAGGTCGATATACTGTCTCTATTATATTATGACAGACCAGGTAGATATACTGTCTCTATTATATTATGACAGACCAGCTAGATCTAGTGTCTCTATTATATTATGACAGACCAACTAAATCTACTGTCTCTATTATATTTTGACAGACCAGGTAGATCTACTGTCTCTATTATATTATGACAGACCAGCTAGATCTACTGTCCCTATTATACTATGACAGACCAGCAAGATCTACTGTCTCTATTATATTATGACAGACCGGCTAGATCTACTGTCTCTATTATATTATGACAGACCAGCTAGATCTACTGTCTCTATTATAAATGACAGACCAGGTAGATATACTGTCTCTATTATATTATGACAGACCAGCTAGATCTACTGTCTCTATTATATTATGACAGACCAGCTAGATCTACTGTCTCTATTATAAAATGACAGACCAGGTAGATATACTGTCTCTATTATATTATGACAGACCAGCTAAATCTACTGTCTCTATTGTATTATGACAGACCAGCTAGATCTACTGTCTCTTCTGTATTATGACAGACCAGGTCGATATACTGTCTCTATTATATTATGACAGACCAGGTCGATATACTGTCTCTATTATATTATGACAGACCAGGTAGATATACTGTCTCTATTATATTATGACAGACCAGCTAGATCTAGTGTCTCTATTATATTATGACAGACCAACTAAATATACTGTCTCTATTATATTTTGACAGACCAGGTAGATCTACTGTCTCTATTATATTATGACAGAACAGCTAGATCTACTGTCTCTATTATATTTTGACAGACCAGGTAGATCTACTGTCCCTATTATACTATGACAGAACAGCTAGATCTACTGTCTCTATTATATTATGACAGACCAGCTAGATCTACTGTCTCTATTATATTATGACAGACCAACTAAATCTACTGTCTCTATTATATTTTGACATACCAGGTAGATCTACTGTCTCTATTATATTATGACAGACCAGCCAGATCTACTGTGTCTATTATATTATGACAGACCAGCTAGATCTACTGTCTCTATTATATTATGACAGACCAACTAAATCTACTGTCTCTATTATATTTTGACATACCAGGTAGATCTACTGTCTCTATTATATTATGACAGACCAGCCAGATCTACTGTGTCTATTGTATTATGACAGACCAGCTAGATCTACTGTCTCTATTATATTATAACAGACCAGCTAGATCTACTGTGTCTATTATATTATGACAGACCAGCTAGATCTACTGTCTCTTCTGTATTATGACAGACCAGGTCGATATACTGTCTCTATTATATTATGACAGACCAGGTCGATATACTGTCTCTATTATATTATGACAGACCAGGTAGATATACTGTCTCTATTATATTATGACAGACCAGCTAGATCTAGTGTCTCTATTATATTATGACAGACCAACTAAATCTACTGTCTCTATTATATTTTGACAGACCAGGTAGATCTACTGTCTCTATTATATTATGACAGACCAGCTAGATCTACTGTCTCTATTATATTTTGACAGACCAGGTAGATCTACTGTCTCTATTATATTATGACAGACCAGCTAGATCTACTGTCTCTATTATATTTTGACAGACCAGGTAGATCTACTGTCCCTATTATACTATGACAGACCAGCTAGATCTACTGTCTCTATTATATTATGACAGACCAGCTAGATCTATTGTCTCTATTATAATATGACATTATGACAGACCAGCTAGATCTACTGTCTCTATTATATTATGACAGACCAACTAAATCTACTGTCTCTATTATATTTTGACAGACCAGGTAGATCTACTGTCTCTATTATATTATGACAGACCAGCTAGATCTAGTGTCTCTATTATATTATGACAGACCAACTAAATCTACTGTCTCTATTATATTTTGACAGGCCAGGTAGATCTACTGTCTCTATTATATTATGACAGACCAGCCAGATCTACTGTGACAGATCTACTGTGTCTATTATATTATGACAGACCAGCTAGATCTACTAGATCTACTATATTATGACAGACCAGCTAGATATACTGTCTATTTTATTATGACAGACCAGCTAGATCTACTGTCTCTATTGTATTATGACAGACCAGCTAGATCAACTGTCTCTATTATATTATGAGAGACGAGGTAGATATACCGACTCCATTATAAAATGACAGACCAGCTAGATCTATTCTCGATAATGTATTATGACAGACCAGCTAGATCAATTGTCTCTATTATAATATGACAGACCAGCTAGATCTACTGTCTCTATTATAATATGACATTATGACAGACCAGCTAGATCTACTGTCCCTATTATACTATGACAGACCAGCTAGATCTACTGTCTCTATTATATTATGACAGACCAGCTAAATCTAATGTCTCTCTGTCTCTATTATGGTATGACAGAGCAGCTAAATCTACTGTCTCTATGTCTCTATTATGGTATAACAGAGCAACTAAATCTACTGTCTCTATTGTATTATGACAGACCAGCTAGATCTACTGTCTCTATTGTATTATGACAGACCAGCTAGATCTACTGTCTCTATTATATTATAACAGACCAGCTAGATCTACTGTGTCTATTATATTATGACAGACCAGCTAGATCTACTGTCTCTTCTGTATTATGACAGACCAGTCGATATACTGTCTCTATTATATTATGACAGACCAGGTCGATATACTGTCTCTATTATATATTATGACAGACCAGGTAGATAAACTGTCTCTATTATATTATGACAGACCAGCTAGATCTAGTGTCTCTATTATATTATGACAGACCAACTAAATCTACTGTCTCTATTATATTTTGACAGACCAGGTAGATCTACTGTCTCTATTATATTATGACAGACCAGCTAGATCTACTGTCTCTATTAGATCTACTGTCCCTATTATACTATGACAGACCAGCTAGATCTACTGTCTCTATTATATTATGACAGACCAGCTAGATCTACTGTCTCTATTATATTATGACAGACCAGCTAGATCTACTGTCTCTATTATAAAATGACAGACCAGGTAGATATACTGTCTCTATTATATTATGACAGACCAGCTAGATCTACTGTCTCTATTATATTATGACAGACCAGCTAGATCTACTGTCTCTATTATAAAATGACAGACCAGGTAGATATACTGTCTCTATTATATTATGACAGACCAGCTAGATCTACTGTCTCTATTATAAAATGACAGACCAGGTAGATATACTGTCTCTATTATATTATGACAGACCAGCTAAATCTACTGTCTCTATTGTATTATGACAGACCAGCTAGATCTACTGTCTCTTCTGTATTATGACAGACCAGGTCGATATACTGTCTCTATTATATTATGACAGACCAGGTCGATATACTGTCTCTATTATATTATGACAGACCAGGTAGATATACTGTCTCTATTATATTATGACAGACCAGCTAGATCTAGTGTCTCTATTATATTATGACAGACCAACTAAATCTACTGTCTATATTATATTTTGACAGACCAGGTAGATCTACTGTCTCTATTATATTATGACAGAACAGCTAGATCTACTGTCTCTATTATATTTTGACAGACCAGGTAGATCTACTGTCCCTATTATACTATGACAGAACAGCTAGATCTACTGTCTCTATTATATTATGACAGACCAGCTAGATCTACTGTCTCTATTATATTATGACAGACCAACTAAATCTACTGTCTCTATTATATTTTGACATACCAGGTAGATCTACTGTCTCTTTTATATTATGACAGACCAGCTAGATCTACTGTGTCTATTATATTATGACAGACCAGCTGGATCTACTGTCTATTATATTATGACAGACCAGCTAGATATACTGTCTATTTTATTATGACAGACCAGCTAGATCTACTGTCTCTATTGTATTATGACAGACCAGCTAGATCTACTGTCTCTATTATATTATGAGAGACCAGGTAGATATACCGACTCCATTATAAAATGACTGACCAGCTAGATCAATTGTCTCTATTATAATATGACAGACCAGCTAGATCTATTGTCTCTTTTATAATATGACAGACCGGCTAGATCTACTGTCTCTATTATAATATGACAGACCGGCTAGATCTACTGTCTCTATTATATTATGACAGACCAGCTAGATCTATTGTCTCAATTATAATATGACATTATGACAGACCAGCTAGATCTACTGTCTCTATTATATTATGACAGACCAGCTAAATCTACTGTCTCTCTGTCTCTATTATGGTATGACAGAGCAGCTAAATCTACTGTCTCTATGTCTCTATTATGGTATGACAGAGCAACTAAATCTACTGTCTCTATTGTATTATGACAGACCAGCTAGATCTACTGTCTCTATTGTATTATGACAGACCAGCTAGATCTACTGTCTCTATTATATTATAACAGACCAGGTCGATATACTGTCTCTATTATATTATGACAGACCAGGTCGATATACTGTCTCTATTATATTATGACAGACCAGGTAGATATACTGTCTCTATTATATTATGACAGACCAGCTAGATCTACTGTCTCTATTATATTATGACAGACCAGCTAGATCTACTGTCTCTATTATAAAATGACAGACCAGGTAGATATACTGTCTCTATTATATTATGACAGACCGGCTAGATCTACTGTCTCTATTATATTATGACAGACCAGCTAGATCTACTGTCTCTATTATAAAATGACAGACCAGGTAGATATACTGTCTCTATTATATTATGACAGACCAGCTAAATCTACTGTCTCTATTGTATTATGACAGACCAGCTAGATCTACTGTCTCTATTGTATTATGACAGACCAGCTAGATCTACTGTCTCTTCTGTATTATGACAGACCAGGTCGATATACTGTCTCTATTATATTATGACAGACCAGGTCGATATACTGTCTCTATTATATTATGACAGACCAGGTAGATCAATTGTCTCTATTATAATATGACAGACCAGCTAGATCTGCTGTCTCTATTATAATATGACAGACCGGCTAGATCTACTGTCTCTATTATATTATGACAGACCAGCTAGATCTATTGTCTCAATTATAATATGACATTATGACAGACCAGCGAGATCTACTGTCCCTATTATACTATGACAGACCAGCTAGATCTACTGTCTCTATTATATTATGACAGACCAGCTAAATCTACTGTCTCTCTGTCTCTATTATGGTATGACAGAGCAGCTAAATCTACTGTCTCTATGTCTCTATTATGGTATGACAGAGCAACTAAATCTACTGTCTCTATTGTATTATGACAGACCAGCTAGATCTACTGTCTCTATTGTATTATGACAGACCAGCTAGATCTACTGTCTCTATTATATTATAACAGACCAGCTAGATCTACTGTGTCTATTATATTATGACAGACCAGCTAGATCTACTGTCTCTTCTGTATTATGACAGACCAGGTCGATATACTGTCTCTATTATATTATGACAGACCAGGTCGATATACTGTCTCTATTATATTTTGACAGACCAGGTAGATCTACTGTCTCTATTATATTATGACAGACCAGCTAGATCTACTGTCTCTATTATATTTTGACAGACCAGGTAGATCTACTGTCCCTATTATACTATGACAGACCAGCTAGATCTACTGTCTCTATTATATTATGACAGACCAGCTAGATCTACTGTCTCTATTATATTATGACAGACCAGCTAGATCTACTGTCTCTATTATAAAATGACAGACCAGGTAGATATACTGTCTCTATTATATTATGACAGACCGCTAGATCTACTGTCTCTATTATATTATGACAGACCAGCTAGATCTACTGTCTCTATTATAAAATGACAGACCAGGTAGATATACTGTCTCTATTATATTATGACAGACCAGCTAAATCTACTGTCTCTATTGTATTATGACAGACCAGCTAGATCTACTGTCTCTATTGTATTGTGACAGACCAGCTAGATCTACTGTCTCTTCTGTATTATGACAGACCAGGTCGATATACTGTCTCTATTATATTATGACAGACCAGGTCGATATACTGTCTCTATTATATTATGACAGACCAGGTAGATATACTGTCTCTATTATATTATGACAGACCAGCTAGATCTACTGTCTCTTCTGTATTATGACAGACCAGGTCGATATACTGTCTCTATTATATTATGACAGACCAGGTCGATATACTGTCTCTATTATATTATGACAGACCAGATAGATATACTGTCTCTATTATATTATGACAGACCAGCTAGATCTAGTGTCTCTATTATATTATGACAGACCAACTAAATCTACTGTCTCTATTATATTTTGACAGACCAGGTCGATCTACTGTCTCTATTATATTATGAGAGACCAGCTAGATCTACTGTCTCTATTATATTTTGACAGACCAGGTAGATCTACTGTCCCTAATATACTATGACAGAACAGCTAGATCTACTGTCTCTATTATATTATGACAGACCAGCTAGATCTACTGTCTCTATTATATTATGACAGACCAGCTAAATCTACTGTCTCTATGTCTCTATTATGGTATGACAGAGCAGCTAAATCTACTGTCTCTATTGTATTATGACAGACCAGCTAGATCTACTGTCTCTATTGTATTATCACAGACCAGCTAGATCTACTGTCTCTATTATATTTTGACAGACCAGGTAGATCTACTGTCTCTATTATATTATGACAGACCAGCTAGATCTACTGTCTCTATTATATTATGACAGACCAGCTAGATCTACTGTCTCTATTATATTATGACAGACCAGCTAGATCTACTGTCTCTATTATAAAATGACAGACCAGGTAGATATACTGTCTCTATTATATTATGACAGACCAGCTAAATCTACTGTCTCTATGTCTCTATTATGGTATGACAGAGCAGCTAAATCTACTGTCTCTTTGTCTCTATTATGGTATGACAGAGCAGCTAAATCTACTGTCTCTATTGTATTATGACAGACCAGCTAGATCTACTGTCTCTATTATATTATAACAGACCAGCTAGATATACTGTCTCTTCTGTATTATGACAGACCAGGTCGATATACTGTCTCGATTATATTATGACAGACCAGCTAGATCTAGTGTCTCTATTATATTATGACAGACCAGCTAGATCTACTGTCTCTATTATAAAAATGACAGACCAGGTAGATATACTGTCTCTATTATATTATGACAGACCAGCTAAATCTACTGTCTCTATGTCTCTATTATGGTATGACAGAGCAGCTAAATCTACTGTCTCTATGTCTCTATTATGGTATGACAGACCAGCTAGATCTACTGTCTCTATTGTATTATGACAGACCAGCTAGATCTACTGTCTCTATTATATTATAACAGACCAGCTAGATATACTGTCTCTTCTGTATTATGACAGACCAGGTCGATATACTGTCTCTATTATATTATAACAGACCAGCTAGATATACTGTCTCTTCTGTATTATGACAGACCAGGTAGATATACTGTCTCTATTATATTATGACAGACCAGCTAAATCTACTGTCTCTATGTCTCTATTATGGGATGACAGAGCAGCTAAATCTACTGTCTCTATGTCTCTATTATGGTATGACAGACCAGCTAGATCTACTGTCTCTATTGTATTATGACAGACCAGCTAGATCTACTGTCTCTATTGTATTATGACAGACCAGCTAGATCTACTGTCTCTATTGTATTATGACAGACCAACTAGATCTACTGTGTCTATTATATTATGACAGACCAGCTAGATCTACTGTCTCTTCTGTATTATGACAGACCAGGTCGATATACTGTCTCTATTATATTATGACAGACCAGGTCGATATACTGTCTCTATTATATTATGACAGACCAGGTAGATCTAGTGGCTCTATTATATTATGACAGACCAACTAAATCTACTGTCTCTATTATATCTTGACAGACCAGGTAGATCTACTGTCTCTATTATATTATGACAGACCAGCTAGATCTACTGTCTCTATTATATTTTGACAGACCAGGTAGATCTACTGTCCCTATTATACTATGACAGACCAGCTAGATCTACTGTCTCTATTATATTATGACAGACCAGCTAGATCTACTGTCTCTATTATATTATGACAGACCAGCTAGATCTACTGTCTCTATTATAAAATGACAGACCAGGTAGATATACTGTCTCTATTATATTATGACAGACCAGCTAGATCTACTGTCTCTATTATATTATGACAGACCAGCTAGATCTACTGTCTCTATTATATTATGACAGACCAGCTAGATCTACTGTCTCTATTATAAAATGACAGACCAGGTAGATATACTGTCTCTATTATATTATGACAGACCAGCTAAATCTACTGTCTCTATGTCTCTATTATGGTATGACAGAGCAGCTAAATCTACTGTCTCTATGTCTCTATTATGGTATGACAGAGCAGCTAAATCTACTGTCTCTATTGTATTATGACAGACCAGCTAGATCTACTGTCTCTATTATATTATAACAGACCAGCTAGATATACTGTCTCTTCTGTATTATGACAGACCAGGTCGATATACTGTCTCTATTATATTATGACAGACCAGCTAGATCTAGTGTCTCTATTATATTATGACAGACCAGCTAGATCTACTGTCTCTATTATAAAATGACAGACCAGGTAGATATACTGTCTCTATTATATTATGACAGACCAGCTAAATCTACTGTCTCTATGTCTCTATTATGGTATGACAGACCAGCTAGATCTACTAGATCTACTATATTATGACAGACCAGCTAGATATACTGTCTATTTTATTATGACAGACCAGCTAGATCTACTGTCTCTATTGTATTATGACAGACCAGCTAGATCAACTGTCTCTATTATATTATGAGAGACGAGGTAGATATACCGACTCCATTATAAAATGACAGACCAGCTAGATCTATTCTCGATAATGTATTATGACAGACCAGCTAGATCAATTGTCTCTATTATAATATGACAGACCAGCTAGATCTACTGTCTCTATTATAATATGACATTATGACAGACCAGCTAGATCTACTGTCCCTATTATACTATGACAGACCAGCTAGATCTACTGTCTCTATTATATTATGACAGACCAGCTAAATCTAATGTCTCTCTGTCTCTATTATGGTATGACAGAGCAGCTAAATCTACTGTCTCTATGTCTCTATTATGGTATAACAGAGCAACTAAATCTACTGTCTCTATTGTATTATGACAGACCAGCTAGATCTACTGTCTCTATTGTATTATGACAGACCAGCTAGATCTACTGTCTCTATTATATTATAACAGACCAGCTAGATCTACTGTGTCTATTATATTATGACAGACCAGCTAGATCTACTGTCTCTTCTGTATTATGACAGACCAGGTCGATATACTGTCTCTATTATATTATGACAGACCAGGTCGATATACTGTCTCTATTATATTATGACAGACCAGCTAGATCTAGTGTCTCTATTATATTATGACAGACCAACTAGATCTAGTGTCTCTATTATATTATGACAGACCAACTAAATCTACTGTCTCTATTATATTTTGACAGACCAGGTAGATCTACTGTCTCTATTATATTATGACAGACCAGCTAGATCTACTGTCTCTATTAGATCTACTGTCCCTATTATACTATGACAGACCAGCAAGATCTACTGTCTCTATTATATTATGACAGACCAGCTAGATCTACTGTCTCTATTATATTATGACAGACCAGCTAGATCTACTGTCTCTATTATAAAATGACAGACCAGGTAGATATACTGTCTCTATTATATTATGACAGACCAGCTAGATCTACTGTCTCTATTATATTATGACAGACCAGCTAGATCTACTGTCTCTATTATAAAATGACAGACCAGGTAGATATACTGTCTCTATTATATTATGACAGACCAGCTAAATCTACTGTCTCTATTGTATTATGACAGACCAGCTAGATCTACTGTCTCTTCTGTATTATGACAGACCAGGTAGATATACTGTCTCTATTATATTATGACAGACCAGCTAGATCTACTGTCTCTATTATATTATGACAGACCAGGTAGATATACTGTCTCTATTATATTATGACAGACCAGCTAGATCTAGTGTCTCTATTATATTATGACAGACCAACTAAATCTACTGTCTCTATTATATTTTGACAGACCAGGTAGATCTACTGTCTCTATTATATTATGACAGAGCAGCTAGATCTACTGTCTCTATTATATTTTGACAGACCAGGTAGATCTACTGTCCCTATTATACTATGACAGAACAGCTAGATCTACTGTCTCTATTATATTATGACAGACCAGCTAGATCTACTGTCTCTATTATATTATGACAGACCAACTAAATCTACTGTCTCTATTATATTTTGACATACCAGGTAGATCTACTGTCTCTATTATATTATGACAGACCAGCCAGATCTACTGTGTCTATTATATTATGACAGACCAGCTAGATCTACTGTCTATTATATTATGACAGACCAGCTAGATATACTGTCTATTTTATTATGACAGACCAGCTAGATCTACTGTCTCTATTGTATTATGACAAACCAGTTAGATCTACTGTCTCTATTATATTATGAGACCAGGTAGATATACCGACTCCATTATAAAAATGACAGACCAGCTAGATCTATTCTCGCTATTGTATTATGACAGACCAGCTAGATCAATTGTCTCTATTATAATATGACAGACCAGCTAGATCTGCTGTCTCTATTATAATATGACAGACCGGCTAGATCTACTGTCTCTATTATATTATGACAGACCAGCTAGATCTATTGTCTCAATTATAATATGACATTATGACAGACCAGCTAGATCTACTGTCTCTATTATATTATGACAGACCAGCTAAATCTACTGTCTCTCTGTCTCTATTATAGTATGACAGAGCAGCTAAATCTACTGTCTCTATGTCTCTATTATGGTATGACAGAGCAACTAAATCTACTGTCTCTATTGTATTATGACAGACCAGCTAGATCTACTGTCTCTATTGTATTATGACAGACCAGCTAGATCTACTGTCTCTTCTGTATTATGACAGACCAGGTCGATATACTGTCTCTATTATATTATGACAGACCAGGTCGATATACTGTCTCTATTATATTATGACAGACCAGGTAGATATACTGTCTCTATTATATTATGACAGACCAGCTAGATCTACTGTCTCTATTATATTATGACAGACCAGCTAGATCTACTGTCTCTATTATAAAATGACAGACCAGGTAGATATACTGTCTCTATTATATTATGACAGACCAGGTAGATATACTGTCTCTATTATATTATGACAGACCAGCTAGATCTACTGTCTCTATTATATTATGACAGACCGGCTAGATCTACTGTCTCTATTATATTATGACAGACCAGCTAGATATACTGTCTCTATTATATTATGACAGACCGGTAGATCTACTGTCTCTATTATATTATGACAGACCAGCTAGATCTACTGTCTCTATTATATTATGACAGACCAGCTAGATCTACTGTCTCTATTATAAAATGACAGACCAGGTAGATATACTGTCTCTATTATATTATGACAGACCGGCTAGATCTACTGTCTCTATTGTATTATGACAGACCAGCTAGATCTACTGTCTCTATTGTATTATGACAGACCAGCTAGATCTACTGTCTCTTCTGTATTATGACAGACCAGGTCGATATACTGTCTCTATTATATTATGACAGACCAGGTCCATATACTGTCTCTATTATATTATGACAGACCAGGTAGATCAATTGTCTCTATTATAATATGACAGACCAGCTAGATCTGCTGTCTCTATTATAATATGACAGACCAGCTAGATCTACTGTCTCTATTATATTATGACAGACCAGCTAGATCTATTGTCTCAATTATAATATGACATTATGACAGACCAGCTAGATCTACTGTCCCTATTATACTATGACAGACCAGCTAGATCTACTGTCTCTCTGTCTCTATTATGGTATGACAGAGCAGCTAAATCTACTGTCTCTATGTCTCTATTATGGTATGACAGAGCAACTAAATCTACTGTCTCTATTGTATTATGACAGACCAGCTAGATCTACTGTCTCTATTGTATTATGACAGACCAGCTAGATCTACTGTCTCTATTGTATTATGACAGACCAGCTAGATCTACTGTCTCTATTATATTATGAGAGACCAGGTAGATATACCGACTCCATTATAAAATGACAGACCAGCTAGATCTATTCTCGCTATTGTATTATGACAGACCAGCTAGATCAATTGTCTCTATTATAATATGACAGACCAGCTAGATCTGCTGTCTCTATTATAATATGACAGACCGGCTAGATCTACTGTCTCTATTATATTATGACAGACCAGCTAGATCTATTGTCTCAATTATAATATGACATTATGACAGACCAGCTAGATCTACTGTCTCTATTATATTATGACAGACCAGCTAAATCTACTGTCTCTCTGTCTCTATTATATTATAACAGACCAGCTAAATCTACTGTCTCTATGTCTCTATTATGGTATGACAGAGCAACTAAATCTACTGTCTCTATTGTATTATGACAGACCAGCTAGATCTACTGTCTCTATTGTATTATGACAGACCAGCTAGATCTACTGTCTCTATTATATTATAACAGACCAGGTCGATATACTGTCTCTATTATATTATGACAGACCAGGTCGATATACTGTCTCTATTATATTATGACAGACCAGGTAGATATACTGTCTCTATTATATTATGACAGACCAGGTAGATATACTGTCTCTATTATAAAATGACAGACCAGGTAGATATACTGTCTCTATTATATTATGACAGACCGGCTAGATCTACTGTCTCTATTATATTATGACAGACCAGCTAGATCTACTGTCTCTATTATAAAATGACAGACCAGGTAGATATACTGTCTCTATTATATTATGACAGACCAGCTAAATCTACTGTCTCTATTGTATTATGACAGACCAGCTAGATCTACTGTCTCTATTGTATTATGACAGACCAGCTAGATCTACTGTCTCTTCTGTATTATGACAGACCAGGTCGAGATATACTGTCTCTATTATATTATGACAGACCAGGTCCATATACTGTCTCTATTATATTATGACAGACCAGGTAGATCAATTGTCTCTATTATAATATGACAGACCAGCTAGATCTGCTGTCTCTATTATAATATGACAGACCGGCTAGATCTACTGTCTCTATTATATTATGACAGACCAGCTAGATCTATTGTCTCAATTATAATATGACATTATGACAGACCAGCTAGATCTACTGTCCCTATTATACTATGACAGACCAGCTAGATCTACTGTCTCTATTATATTATGACAGACCAGCTAAATCTACTGTCTCTCTGTCTCTATTATGGTATGACAGAGCAGCTAAATCTACTGTCTCTATGTCTCTATTATGGTATGACAGAGCAACTAAATCTACTGTCTCTATTGTATTATGACAGACCAGCTAGATCTACTGTCTCTATTGTATTATGACAGACCAGCTAGATCTACTGTCTCTATTATATTATAACAGACCAGCTAGATCTACTGTGTCTATTATATTATGACAGACCAGCTAGATCTACTGTCTCTTCTGTATTATGACAGACCAGGTCGATATACTGTCTCTATTATATTATGACAGACCAGGTCGATATTTTGTCTATATTATATTATGACAGACCAACTAAATATACTGTCTCTATTATATTTTGACAGACCAGGTAGATCTACTGTCTCTATTATATTATGACAGACCAGCTAGATCTACTGTCTCTATTATATTTTGACAGACCAGGTAGATCTACTGTCCCTATTATACTATGACAGACCAGCTAGATCTACTGTCTCTATTATATTATGACAGACCAGCTAGATCTACTGTCTCTATTATATTATGACAGACCAGCTAGATCTACTGTCTCTATTATAAAATGACAGACCAGGTAGATATACTGTCTCTATTATATTATGACAGACCAGCTAGATCTACTGTCTCTATTATATTATGACAGACCAGCTAGATCTACTGTCTCTATTATAAAATGACAGACCAGGTAGATATACTGTCTCTATTATATTATGACAGACCAGCTAAATCTACTGTCTCTATTGTATTATGACAGACCAGCTAGATCTACTGTCTCTATTGTATTGTGACAGACCAGCTAGATCTACTGTCTCTTCTGTATTATGACAGACCAGGTCGATATACTGTCTCTATTATATTATGACAGACCAGGTCGATATACTTTCTCTATTATATTATGACAGACCAGGTAGATATACTGTCTCTATTATATTATGACAGACCAGCTAGATCTACTGTCTCTTCTGTATTATGACAGACCAGGTCGATATACTGTCTCTATTATATTATGACAGACCAGGTCGATATACTGTCTCTATTATATTATGACAGACCAGATAGATATACTGTCTCTATTATATTATGACAGACCAGCTAGATCTAGTGTCTCTATTATATTATGACAGACCAACTAAATCTACTGTCTCTATTATATTTTGACAGACCAGGTCGATCTACTGTCTCTATTATATTATGACAGACCAGCTAGATCTACTGTCTCTATTATATTTTGACAGACCAGGTAGATCTACTGTCCCTAATATACTATGACAGAACAGCTAGATCTACTGTCTCTATTATATTATGACAGACCAGCTAGATCTACTGTCTCTATTATATTATGACAGACCAGCTAAATCTACTGTCTCTATGTCTCTATTATGGTATGACAGAGCAGCTAAATCTACTGTCTCTATTGTATTATGACAGACCAGCTAGATCTACTGTCTCTATTGTATTATCACAGACCAGCTAGATCTACTGTCTCTATTATATTATGACAGACCAGCTAGATCTACTGTCTCTATTATATTATGACAGACCAGCTAGATCTACTGTCTCTATTATATTATGACAGACCAGCTAGATCTACTGTCTCTATTATATTATGACAGACCAGCTAGATCTACTGTCTCTATTATAAAATGACAGACCAGGTAGATATACTGTCTCTATTATATTATGACAGACCAGCTAAATCTACTGTCTCTATGTCTCTATTATGGTATGACAGAGCAGCTAAATCTACTGTCTCTTTGTCTCTATTATGGTATGACAGAGCAGCTAAATCTACTGTCTCTATTGTATTATGACAGACCAGCTAGATCTACTGTCTCTATTATATTATAACAGACCAGCTAGATATACTGTCTCTTCTGTATTATGACAGACCAGATCGATATACTGTCTCTATTATATTATGACAGACCAGCTAGATCTACTGTCTCTATTATATTATGACAGACCAGCTAGATCTACTGTCTCTATTATAAAATGACAGACCAGGTAGATATACTGTCTCTATTATATTATGACAGACCAGCTAAATCTACTGTCTCTATGTCTCTAATATGGTATGACAGAGCAGCTAAATCTACTGTCTCTATGTCTCTATTATGGTATGACAGACCAGCTAGATCTACTGTCTCTATTGTATTATGACAGACCAGCTAGATCTACTGTCTCTATTATATTATGACAGACCAGCTAGATATACTGTCTCTTTGTATTATGACAGACCTCGATATACTGTCTCTATTATATTATAACAGACCAGCTAGATATACTGTCTCTTCTGTATTATGACAGACCAGGTAGATATACTGTCTCTATTATATTATGACAGACCAGCTAGATATACTGTCTCTTCTGTATTATGACAGACCAGGTAGATATACTGTCTCTATTATATTATGACAGACCAGCTAAATCTACTGTCTCTATGTCTCTATTATTATGACAGACCAGCTAAATCTACTGTCTCTATGTCTTATTATTATGACAGACCAGCTAAATCTACTGTCTCTATTGTATTATGACAGACCAGCTAGATCTACTGTCTCTATTGTATTATGACAGACCAGCTAGATCTACTGTCTCTATTATATTATAACAGACCAGCTAGATCTACTGTCTCTTCTGTATTATGACAGACCAGCTAGATCTACTGTCTCTATTATATTATGACAGACCAGCTAGATATACTGTCTCTTATATTATGACAGACCAGGTAGATATACTGTCTCTATTATATTATGACAGACCAGCTAGATCTGTCTCTATGTCTCTATATCGGATGACAGACCAGCTAAATCTACTGTCTCTATTATATTATGACAGACCAGCTAGATCTACTGTCTCTATTATATTATGACAGACCTACTAGATCTACTGTCTCTATTATATTATAACAGACCAGCTAGATCTACTGTCTCTATTATATTATGACAGACCAGCTAGATCTACTGTCTCTATTATATTATGACAGACCAGGTAGATATACTGTCTCTATTATATTATGACAGACCAGGTCGATATACTGTCTCTATTATATTATGACAGACCAGGTAGATCTAGTGGCTCTATTATATTATGACAGACCAACTAAATCTACTGTCTCTATTATATCTTGACAGACCAGGTAGATCTACTGTCTCTATTATATTATGACAGACCAGCTAGATCTACTGTCTCTATTATATTTTGACAGACCAGGTAGATCTACTGTCCCTATTATACTATGACAGACCAGCTAAGATCTACTGTCTCTATTATTATTATGACAGACCAGCTAAATCTACTGTCTCTATTATATTATGACAGACCAGCTAGATCTACTGTCTCTATTATATTATGACAGACCAGCTAGATCTACTGTCTCTATTATATTATGACAGACCAGCTAGATCTACTGTCTCTATTATATTATGACAGACCAGCTAGATCTACTGTCTCTATTATAAAATGACAGACCAGGTAGATATACTGTCTCTATTATATTATGACAGACCAGCTAAATCTACTGTCTCTATGTCTCTATTATGGTATGACAGACCAGCTAGATCTACTGTCTCTATTATATTATGACAGACCAGCTAGATCTACTGTCTCTATTATATTATGACAGACCAGCTAGATCTACTGTCTCTATTATAAAATGACAGACCAGGTAGATATACTGTCTCTATTATATTATGACAGACCAGCTAAATCTACTGTCTCTATTATAATTATGACAGAGCAGCTAAATCTACTGTCTCTATGTCTTATATGGTATGACAGAGCAGCTAAATCTACTGTCTCTATTGTATTATGACAGACCAGGTAGATCTACTGTCTCTATTATATTATAACAGACCAGCTAGATATACTGTCTCTTCTATATTATGACAGACCAGGTAGATATACTGTCTCTATTATATTATGACAGACCAGCTAGATCTAGTGTCTCTATTATATTATGACAGACCAGCTAGATCTACTGTCTCTATTATAAAATGACAGACCAGGTAGATATACTGTCTCTATTATATTATGACAGACCAGCTAAATCTACTGTCTCTACTGTCTCTATGTCTCTATTATTTATGACAGACCAGCTAAATCTACTGTCTCTATTATATTATGACAGACCAGCTAGATCTACTGTCTCTATTATATTATGACAGACCAGCTAGATCTACTGTCTCTATTATATTATGACAGACCAGTAGATCTACTGTCTCTATTATATTATGACAGACCAGCTAGATCTACTGTCTCTATTATATTATGACAGACCAGCTAGATCTACTGTCTCTATTATATTATGACAGACCAGCTAGATCTACTGTCTCTATTATAAAATGACAGACCAGGTAGATATACTGTCTCTATTATATTATGACAGACCAGCTAGATCTACTGTCTCTATTATATTATGACAGACCAGCTAGATCTACTGTCTCTATGTCTTATATTATGACAGACCAGCTAGATCTACTGTCTCTATTATATTATGACAGACCAGCTAGATCTACTGTCTCTATATATATATGACAGACCAGCTAGATATACTGTCTCTATTATATTATGACAGACCAGCTAGATCTACTGTCTCTATTATATTATGACAGACCAGCTAGATCTACTGTCTCTATTATATTATGACAGACCAGCTAGATCTACTGTCTCTATTATAAAATGACAGACCAGGTAGATATACTGTCTCTATTATATTATGACAGACCAGCTAAATCTACTGTCTCTATGTCTCTATAATGGTATGACAGAGCAGCTAAATCTACTGTCTCTATGTCTCTATTATGGTATGACAGACCAGCTAGATCTACTGTCTCTATTATAAAATGACAGACCAGGTAGATATACTGTCTCTATTATATTATGACAGACCAGCTAGATCTACTGTCTCTATTATATTATGACAGACCAGCTAGATCTACTGTCTCTATTATATTATGACAGACCAGCTAGATCTACTGTCTCTATTATAAAATGACAGACCAGGTAGATATACTGTCTCTATTATATTTTGACAGACCAGCTAAATCTACTGTCTCTATGTCTCTAGTATGGTATGACAGAGCAGCTAAATGTACTGTCTCTATGTCTCTATTATGGTATGACAGAGCAGCTAAATCTACTGTCTCTATTGTATTATGACAGACCAGCTAGATCTACTGTCTCTATTATATTATAACAGACCAGCTAGATCTACTGTCTCTATTATAAAATGACAGACCAGGTAGATATACTGTCTCTATTATATTATGACAGACCAGCTAAATCTACTGTCTCTATGTCTCTATTATGGTATGACAGAGCAGCTAAATCTACTGTCTCTATTATATTATGACAGACCAGCTAGATCTACTGTCTCTATTATATTATGACAGACCAGCTAGATCTACTGTCTCTATTATATTATGACAGACCAGCTAGATCTACTGTCTCTATTATAAAATGACAGACCAGCTAAATCTACTGTCTCTATTATATTATGACAGACCAGCTAAATCTACTGTCTCTGTGTCTCTATTATGGTATGACAGAGCAGCTAAATCTACTGTCTCTAATGTATTATGACAGACCAGCTAGATCTACTGTCTCTATTATATTATAACAGACCAGCTAGATATACTGTCTCTTCTGTATTATGACAGACCAGGTCGATATACTGTCTCTATTATATTATGACAGACCAGCTAGATCTAGTGTCTCTATTATATTATGACAGACCAGCTAGATCTACTGTCTCTATTATAAAATGACAGACCAGCTAGATATACTGTCTCTATTATATTATGACAGACCAGCTAAATCTACTGTCTCTATTCTATTATGGTATGACAGAGCAGCTAAATCTACTGTCTCTATGTCTCTATTATGGTATGACAGAGCAGCTAAATCTACTGTCTCTATTGTATTATGACAGACCAGCTAGATCTACTGTCTCTATTGTATTATGACAGACCAGCTAGATCTACTGTCTCTATTATATTATAACAGACCAGCTAGATATACTGTCTCTTCTGTATTATGACAGACCAGGTCGATATACTGTCTCTATTATATTATAACAGACCAGCTAGATATACTGTCTCTTCTGTATTATGACAGACCAGGTAGATATACTGTCTCTATTATATTATGACAGACCAGCTAAATCTACTGTCTCTATGTCTCTATTATGGTATGACAGAGCAGCTAAATCTACTGTCTCTATGTCTCTATTATGGTATGACAGAGCAGCTAAATCTACTGTCTCTATTGTATTATGACAGACCAGCTAGATCTACTGTCTCTATTGTATTATGACAGACCAGCTAGATCTACTGTCTCTATTATATTATAACAGACCAGCTAGATATACTGTCTCTTCTGTATTATGACAGACCAGGTCGATATACTGTCTCTATTATATTATAACAGACCAGCTAGATATACTGTCTCTTCTGTATTATGACAGACCAGGTAGATATACTGTCTCTATTATATTATGACAGACCAGCTAAATCTACTGTCTCTATGTCTCTATTATGGGATGACAGAGCAGCTAAATCTACTGTCTCTATTGTATTATGACAGACCAGCTAGATCTACTGTCTCTATTGTATTATGACAGACCAGCTAGATCTACTGTCTCTATTATATTATAACAGACCAGCTAGATCTACTGTGTCTATTATATTATGACAGACCAGCTAGATCTACTGTCTCTTCTGTATTATGACAGACCAGGTCGATATACTGTCTCTATTATATTATGACAGACCAGGTCGATATACTGTCTCTATTATATTATGACAGACCAGGTAGATCTAGTGGCTCTATTATATTATGACAGACCAACTAAATCTACTGTCTCTATTATATCTTGACAGACCAGGTAGATCTACTGTCTCTATTATATTATGACAGACCAGCTAGATCTACTGTCTCTATTATATTTTGACAGACCAGGTAGATCTACTGTCCCTATTACACTATGACAGACCAGCTAGATCTACTGTCTCTATTATAAAATGACAGACCAGCTAAATCTACTGTCTCTATGTCTCTATAATGGTATGACAGAGCAGCTAAATCTACTGTCTCTATGTCTCTATTATGGTATGACAGAGCAGCTAAATCTACTGTCTCTATTGTATTATGACAGACCAGCTAGATCTACTGTCTCTATTATATTATAACAGACCAGCTAGATATACTGTCTCTTCTGTATTATGACAGACCAGGTCGATATACTGTCTCTATTATATTATGACAGACCAGCTAGATCTACTGTCTCTATTATATTATGACAGACCAGCTAGATCTACTGTCTCTATTATAAAATGACAGACCAGGTAGATATACTGTCTCTATTATATTATGACAGACCAGCTAAATCTACTGTCTCTATGTCTCTATTATGGTATGACAGAGCAGCTAAATCTACTGTCTCTATGTCTCTATTATGGTATGACAGAGCAGCTAAATCTACTGTCTCTATTGTATTATGACAGACCAGCTAGATCTACTGTCTCTATTGTATTATGACAGACCAGCTAGATCTACTGTCTCTATTATATTATAACAGACCAGCTAGATATACTGTCTCTTCTGTATTATGACAGACCAGGTCGATATACTGTCTCTATTATATTATAACAGACCAGCTAGATATACTGTCTCTTCTGTATTATGACAGACCAGGTAGATATACTGTCTCTATTATATTATGACAGACCAGCTAAATCTACTGTCTCTATGTCTCTATTATGGTATGACAGAGCAGCTAAATCTACTGTCTCTATGTCTCTATTATGGTATGACAGAGCAGCTAAATCTACTGTCTCTATTGTATTATGACAGACCAGCTAGATCTACTGTCTCTATTGTATTATGACAGACCAGCTAGATCTACTGTCTCTATTATATTATAACAGACCAGCTAGATATACTGTCTCTTCTGTATTATGACAGACCAGGTCGATATACTGTCTCTATTATATTATAACAGACCAGCTAGATATACTGTCTCTTCTGTATTATGACAGACCAGGTAGATATACTGTCTCTATTATATTATGACAGACCAGCTAAATCTACTGTCTCTATGTCTCTATTATGGGATGACAGAGCAGCTAAATCTACTGTCTCTATTGTATTATGACAGACCAGCTAGATCTACTGTCTCTATTGTATTATGACAGACCAACTAGATCTACTGTCTCTATTATATTATAACAGACCAGCTAGATCTACTGTGTCTATTATATTATGACAGACCAGCTAGATCTACTGTCTCTTCTGTATTATGACAGACCAGGTCGATATACTGTCTCTATTATATTATGACAGACCAGGTCGATATACTGTCTCTATTATATTATGACAGACCAGGTAGATCTAGTGGCTCTATTATATTATGACAGACCAACTAAATCTACTGTCTCTATTATATCTTGACAGACCAGGTAGATCTACTGTCTCTATTATATTATGACAGACCAGCTAGATCTACTGTCTCTATTATATTTTGACAGACCAGGTAGATCTACTGTCCCTATTACACTATGACAGACCAGCTAGATCTACTGTCTCTATTATATTATGACAGACCAGCTAGATCTACTGTCTCTATTATATTATGACAGACCAGCTAGATCTACTGTCTCTATTATAAAATGACAGACCAGGTAGATATACTGTCTCTATTATATTATGACAGACCAGCTAGATCTACTGTCTCTATTATAATATGACAGACCAGCTAGATCTACTGTCTCTATTATAAAATGACAGACCAGGTAGATATACTGTCTCTATTATATTATGACAGACCAGCTAAATCTACTGTCTCTATGTCTCTATTATGGTATGACAGAGCAGCTAAATCTACTGTCTCTATTGTATTATGACAGACCAGCTAGATCTACTGTCTCTATTATATTATGACAGACCAGCTAGATCTACTGTCTCTATTATATTATGACAGACCAGCTAGATCTACTGTCTCTATTATAAAATGACAGACCAGGTAGATATACTGTCTCTATTATATTATGACAGACCAGCTAAATCTACTGTCTCTATGTTCTATAATGGTATGACAGAGCAGCTAAATCTACTGTCTCTATGTCTCTATTATGGTATGACAGAGCAGCTAAATCTACTGTCTCTATTGTATTATGACAGACCAGCTAGATCTACTGTCTCTATTATATTATAACAGACCAGCTAGATATACTGTCTCTTCTGTATTATGACAGACCAGGTCGATATACTGTCTCTATTATATTATGACAGACCAGCTAGATCTAGTGTCTCTATTATATTATGACAGACCAGCTAGATCTACTGTCTCTATTATAAAATGACAGACCAGGTAGATATACTGTCTCTATTATATTATGACAGACCAGCTAAATCTACTGTCTCTATTATATCTTGACAGACCAGGTAGATCTACTGTCTCTATTATATTATGACAGACCAACTAAATCTACTGTCTCTATTATATCTTGACAGACCAGGTAGATCTACTGTCTCTATTATATTATGACAGACCAGCTAGATCTACTGTCTCTATTATATTTTGACAGACCAGGTAGATCTACTGTCCCTATTACACTATGACAGACCAGCTAGATCTACTGTCTCTATTATATTATATTACAGACCAGCTAGATCTACTGTCTCTATTATATTATGACAGACCAGCTAGATCTACTGTCTCTATTATAAAATGACAGACCAGGTAGATATACTGTCTCTATTATATTATGACAGACCAGCTAGATCTACTGTGTCTATTATATTATGACAGACCAGCTAGATCTACTGTCTCTATTATATTATGACAGACCAGCTAGATCTACTGTCTCTATTATAAAATGACAGACCAGGTAGATATACTGTCTCTATTATATTATGACAGACCAGCTAGATCTACTGTGTCTATGTCTCTATAATGGTATGACAGAGCAGCTAAATCTACTGTCTCTATGTCTCTATTATGGTATGACAGAGCAGCTAAATCTACTGTCTCTATTGTATTATGACAGACCAGCTAGATCTACTGTCTCTATTATATTATAACAGACCAGCTAGATATACTGTCTCTTCTGTATTATGACAGACCAGGTCGATATACTGTCTCTATTATATTATGACAGACCAGCTAGATCTAGTGTCTCTATTATATTATGACAGACCAGCTAGATCTACTGTCTCTATTATAAAATGACAGACCAGGTAGATATACTGTCTCTATTATATTATGACAGACCAGCTAAATCTACTGTCTCTATGTCTCTATTATGGTATGACAGAGCAGCTAAATCTACTGTCTCTATGTCTCTATTATGGTATGACAGAGCAGCTAAATCTACTGTCTCTATTGTATTATGACAGACCAGCTAGATCTACTGTCTCTATTGTATTATGACAGACCAGCTAGATCTACTGTCTCTATTATATTATAACAGACCAGCTAGATATACTGTCTCTTCTGTATTATGACAGACCAGGTCGATATACTGTCTCTATTATATTATAACAGACCAGCTAGATATACTGTCTCTTCTGTATTATGACAGACCAGGTAGATATACTGTCTCTATTATATTATGACAGACCAGCTAAATCTACTGTCTCTATGTCTCTATTATGGGATGACAGAGCAGCTAAATCTACTGTCTCTATTGTATTATGACAGACCAGCTAGATCTACTGTCTCTATTGTATTATGACAGACCAACTAGATCTACTGTCTCTATTATATTATAACAGACCAGCTAGATCTACTGTGTCTATTATATTATGACAGACCAGCTAGATCTACTGTCTCTTCTGTATTATGACAGACCAGGTCGATATACTGTCTCTATTATATTATGACAGACCAGGTCGATATACTGTCTCTATTATATTATGACAGACCAGGTAGATCTAGTGGCTCTATTATATTATGACAGACCAACTAAATCTACTGTCTCTATCATAAAATGACAGACCAGGTAGATATACTGTATCTATTATATTATGACAGACCAGCTAGATCTACTGTCTCTATTATATTTTGACAGACCAGGTAGATCTACTGTCCCTATTACACTATGACAGACCAGCTAGATCTACTGTCTCTATTATATTATGACAGACCAGCTAGATCTACTGTCTCTATTATATTATGACAGACCAGCTAGATCTACTGTCCCTATTATACTATGACAGACCAGGTAGATATACTGTCTCTATTATATTATGACAGACCAGCTAGATCTACTGTCTCTATTATAATATGACAGACCAGCTAGATCTACTGTCTCTATTATAAAATGACAGACCAGGTAGATATACTGTCTCTATTATATTATGACAGACCAGCTAAATCTACTGTCTCTATGTCTCTATTATGGTATGACAGAGCAGCTAAATCTACTGTCTCTATTGTATTATGACAGACCAGCTAGATCTACTGTCTCTATTATATTATGACAGACCAGCTAGATCTACTGTCTCTATTATATTATGACAGACCAGCTAGATCTACTGTCTCTATTATAAAATGACAGACCAGGTAGATATACTGTCTCTATTATATTATGACAGACCAGCTAAATCTACTGTCTCTATGTCTCTATTATGGTATGACAGAGCAGCTAAATCTACTGTCTCTATGTCTCTATTATGGTATGACAGAGCAGCTAAATCTACTGTCTCTATTGTATTATGACAGACCAGCTAGATCTACTGTCTCTATTATATTATAACAGACCAGCTAGATATACTGTCTCTTCTGTATTATGACAGACCAGGTCGATATACTGTCTCTATTATATTATGACAGACCAGCTAGATCTAGTGTCTCTATTATATTATGACAGACCAGCTAGATCTACTGTCTCTATTATAAAATGACAGACCAGGTAGATATACTGTCTCTATTATATTATGACAGACCAGCTAAATCTACTGTCTCTATGTCTCTATTATGGTATGACAGAGCAGCTAAATCTACTGTCTCTATGTCTCTATTATGGTATGACAGAGCAGCTAAATCTACTGTCTCTATTGTATTATGACAGACCAGCTAGATCTACTGTCTCTATTGTATTATGACAGACCAGCTAGATCTACTGTCTCTATTATATTATAACAGACCAGCTAGATATACTGTCTCTTCTGTATTATGACAGACCAGGTCGATATACTGTCTCTATTATATTATAACAGACCAGCTAGATATACTGTCTCTTCTGTATTATGACAGACCAGGTAGATATACTGTCTCTATTATATTATGACAGACCAGCTAAATCTACTGTCTCTATGTCTCTATTATGGTATGACAGAGCAGCTAAATCTACTGTCTCTATGTCTCTATTATGGTATGACAGAGCAGCTAAATCTACTGTCTCTATTGTATTATGACAGACCAGCTAGATCTACTGTCTCTATTGTATTATGACAGACCAGCTAGATCTACTGTCTCTATTATATTATAACAGACCAGCTAGATATACTGTCTCTTCTGTATTATGACAGACCAGGTAGATATACTGTCTCTATTATATTATAACAGACCAGCTAGATATACTGTCTCTTCTGTATTATGACAGACCAGGTAGATATACTGTCTCTATTATATTATGACAGACCAGCTAAATCTACTGTCTCTATGTCTCTATTATGGGATGACAGAGCAGCTAAATCTACTGTCTCTATTGTATTATGACAGACCAGCTAGATCTACTGTCTCTATTGTATTATGACAGACCAACTAGATCTACTGTCTCTATTATATTATAACAGACCAGCTAGATCTACTGTGTCTATTATATTATGACAGACCAGCTAGATCTACTGTCTCTTCTGTATTATGACAGACCAGGTCGATATACTGTCTCTATTATATTATGACAGACCAGGTCGATATACTGTCTCTATTATATTATGACAGACCAGGTAGATCTAGTGGCTCTATTATATTATGACAGACCAACTAAATCTACTGTCTCTATTATATCTTGACAGACCAGGTAGATCTACTGTCTCTATTATATTATGACAGACCAGCTAGATCTACTGTCTCTATTATATTTTGACAGACCAGGTAGATCTACTGTCCCTATTACACTATGACAGACCAGCTAGATCTACTGTCTCTATTATATTATGACAGACCAGCTAGATCTACTGTCTCTATTATATTATGACAGACCAGCTAGATCTACTGTCTCTATTATAAAATGACAGACCAGGTAGATATACTGTCTCTATTATATTATGACAGACCAGCTAGATCTACTGTCTCTATTATAATATGACAGACCAGCTAGATCTACTGTCTCTATTATAAAATGACAGACCAGGTAGATATACTGTCTCTATTATATTATGACAGACCAGCTAAATCTACTGTCTCTATGTCTCTATTATGGTATGACAGAGCAGCTAAATCTACTGTCTCTATTGTATTATGACAGACCAGCTAGATCTACTGTCTCTATTATATTATGACAGACCAGCTAGATCTACTGTCTCTATTATATTATGACAGACCAGCTAGATCTACTGTCTCTATTATAAAATGACAGACCAGGTAGATATACTGTCTCTATTATATTATGACAGACCAGCTAAATCTACTGTCTCTATGTCTCTATTATGGTATGACAGAGCAGCTAAATCTACTGTCTCTATGTCTCTATTATGGTATGACAGAGCAGCTAAATCTACTGTCTCTATTGTATTATGACAGACCAGCTAGATCTACTGTCTCTATTATATTATAACAGACCAGCTAGATATACTGTCTCTTCTGTATTATGACAGACCAGGTCGATATACTGTCTCTATTATATTATGACAGACCAGCTAGATCTAGTGTCTCTATTATATTATGACAGACCAGCTAGATCTACTGTCTCTATTATAAAATGACAGACCAGGTAGATATACTGTCTCTATTATATTATGACAGACCAGCTAAATCTACTGTCTCTATGTCTCTATTATGGTATGACAGAGCAGCTAAATCTACTGTCTCTATGTCTCTATTATGGTATGACAGAGCAGCTAAATCTACTGTCTCTATTGTATTATGACAGACCAGCTAGATCTACTGTCTCTATTGTATTATGACAGACCAGCTAGATCTACTGTCTCTATTATATTATAACAGACCAGCTAGATATACTGTCTCTTCTGTATTATGACAGACCAGGTCGATATACTGTCTCTATTATATTATAACAGACCAGCTAGATATACTGTCTCTTCTGTATTATGACAGACCAGGTAGATATACTGTCTCTATTATATTATGACAGACCAGCTAAATCTACTGTCTCTATGTCTCTATTATGGGATGACAGAGCAGCTAAATCTACTGTCTCTATTGTATTATGACAGACCAGCTAGATCTACTGTCTCTATTGTATTATGACAGACCAGCTAGATCTACTGTCTCTATTATATTATAACAGACCAGCTAGATATACTGTCTCTTCTGTATTATGACAGACCAGGTCGATATACTGTCTCTATTATATTATAACAGACCAGCTAGATATACTGTCTCTTCTGTATTATGACAGACCAGGTAGATATACTGTCTCTATTATATTATGACAGACCAGCTAAATCTACTGTCTCTATGTCTCTATTATGGGATGACAGAGCAGCTAAATCTACTGTCTCTATTGTATTATGACAGACCAGCTAGATCTACTGTCTCTATTGTATTATGACAGACCAACTAGATCTACTGTCTCTATTATATTATAACAGACCAGCTAGATCTACTGTGTCTATTATATTATGACAGACCAGCTAGATCTACTGTCTCTTCTGTATTATGACAGACCAGGTCGATATACTGTCTCTATTATATTATGACAGACCAGGTCGATATACTGTCTCTATTATATTATGACAGACCAGGTAGATCTAGTGGCTCTATTATATTATGACAGACCAACTAAATCTACTGTCTCTATTATATCTTGACAGACCAGGTAGATCTACTGTCTCTATTATATTATGACAGACCAGCTAGATCTACTGTCTCTATTATATTTTGACAGACCAGGTAGATCTACTGTCCCTATTACACTATGACAGACCAGCTAGATCTACTGTCTCTATTATATTATGACAGACCAGCTAGATCTACTGTCTCTATTATATTATGACAGACCAGCTAGATCTACTGTCTCTATTATAAAATGACAGACCAGGTAGATATACTGTCTCTATTATATTATGACAGACCAGCTAGATCTACTGTCTCTATTATAATATGACAGACCAGCTAGATCTACTGTCTCTATTATAAAAATGACAGACCAGGTAGATATACTGTCTCTATTATATTATGACAGACCAGCTAAATCTACTGTCTCTATGTCTCTATTATGGTATGACAGAGCAGCTAAATCTACTGTCTCTATTGTATTATGACAGACCAGCTAGATCTACTGTCTCTATTGTATTATGACAGACCAGCTAGATCTACTGTCTCTATTATATTATAACAGACCAGCTAGATCTACTGTGTCTATTATATTATGACAGACCAGCTAGATCTACTGCCTCTTCTGTAATTATGACAGACCAGGTCGATATACTGTCTCTATTATATTATGACAGACCAGGTCGATATACTGTCTCTATTATATTATGACAGACCAGCTAGATCTACTGTGTCTATTATATTATGACAGACCAGCTAGATCTACTGTCTATTATATTATGACAGACCAGCTAGATATACTGTCTATTTTATTATGACAGACCAGCTAAATCTACTGTCTCTATTGTATTATGACAGACCAGCTAGATCTACTGTCTCTATTATATTATAAGAGACCAGGTAGATATACCGACTCCATTATAAAATGACAGACCAGCTAGATCTATTCTCTATTGTATTATGACAGACCAGCTAGATCAATTGTCTCTGTTATATTATGACAGACCAGCTAGATCTATTGTCTCTATTATAATATGACAGACCAGCTAGATCTACTGTCTCTATTATATTATGACAGACCAGCTAAATCTATTGTCTCTATTGTATTATGACAGACCAGCTAGATCTACTATCTCTATTATATTATGACAGACCAGCTAGATCTACTATCTCTATGATATTATGACAGACCAGCTAGATCTAGTGTCTCTATTATATTATGACAGACCAACTAAATCTACTGTCTCTATTATATTTTGACAAACCAGCTAGATCTACTGTCTCTATTATATTTTGACAAACCAGGTAGATCTACTGTCTCTATTATATTATGACAGACCAGCTAGATCTACTGTCTCTATTATATTTTGACAGACCAGGTAGATCTACTGTCCCTATTATAATATGACAGACCGGCTAGATCTACTGTCTCTATTATATTATGACAGACCAGCTAGATCTATTGTCTCTGTTATAATATGACATTATGACAGAACAGCTAGATCTACTGTCTCTATTGTATTATGACAGCATAGCTAGATCTACTGTCTCTATTATATTATGACAGACCAGCTAAATCTACTGTCTCTCTGTCTCTATTATGGTATGACAGAGCAGCTAAATCTACTGTCTCTATTGTATTATGACAGACCAGCTAGATCTACTGTCTCTATTGTATTATGACAGACCAGCTAGATCTACTGTCTCTATTATATTATAACAGACCAGCTAGATCTACTGTCTCTATTATATTATGACAGACCAGCTAGATCTACTGTCTCTTTGTATTATGACAGACCAGGTCGATATACTGTCTCTATTATATTATGACAGACCAGGTCGATATACTGTCTCTATTATATTATGACAGACCAGGTAGAAATACTGTCTCTATTATATTATGACAGACCAGCTAGATCTAGTGTCTCTATTATATTATGACAGACCAACTAAATCTACTGTCTCTATTATATTTTGACAGACCAGGTAGATCTACTGTCTCTATTATATTATGACAGACCAGCTAGATCTACTGTCTCTATTATATTTTGACAGACCAGGTAGATCTACTGTCTCTATTATATTATGACAGACCAGCTAGATCTACTGTCTCTATTATATTTTGACAGACCAGGTAGATCTACTGTCCCTATTATACTATGACAGACCAGCTAGATCTACTGTCTCTATTATATTATGACAGACCAGCTAGATCTATTGTCTCTATTATAATATGACATTATGACAGACCAGCTAGATCTACTGTCTCTATTGTATTATGACAGACCAGCTAGATCTACTATCTCTATTATATTATGACAGACCAGCTAGATCTAGTGTCTCTATTATATTATGACAGACCAGCTAAATCTACTGTCTCTATTATATTTTGACAGGCCAGGTAGATCTACTGTCTCTATTATATTATGACAGACCAGCCAGATCTACTGTGACAGATCTACTGTGTCTATTATATTATGACAGTCCAGCTAGATCTACTAGATCTACTATATTATGACAGACCAGCTAGATATACTGTCTATTTTATTATGACAGACCAGCTAGATCTACTGTCTCTATTATATTTTGACAGACCAGGTAGATCTACTGTCTCTATTATATTATGACAGACCAGCTAGATCTACTGTCTCTATTATATTTTGACAGACCAGGTAGATCTACTGTCCCTATTATACTATGACAGACCAGCTAGATCTACTGTCTCTATTATATTATGACAGACCAGCTAGATCTATTGTCTCTATTATAATATGACATTATGACAGACCAGCTAGATCTACTGTCTCTATTGTATTATGACAGACCAGCTAGATCTACTATCTCTATTATATTATGACAGACCAGCTAGATCTAGTGTCTCTATTATATTATGACAGACCAACTAAATCTACTGTCTCTATTATATTTTGACAGGCCAGGTAGATCTACTGTCTCTATTATATTATGACAGACCAGCTAAATCTACTGTCTCTATGTCTCTATTATGGGATGACAGAGCAGCTAAATCTACTGTCTCTATTGTATTATGACAGACCAGCTAGATCTACTGTCTCTATTGTATTATGACAGACCAACTAGATCTACTGTCTCTATTATATTATAACAGACCAGCTAGATCTACTGTGTCTATTATATTATGACAGACCAGCTAGATCTACTGTCTCTTCTGTATTATGACAGACCAGGTCGATATACTGTCTCTATTATATTATGACAGACCAGGTCGATATACTGTCTCTATTATATTATGACAGACCAGGTAGATCTAGTGGCTCTATTATATTATGACAGACCAACTAAATCTACTGTCTCTATTATATCTTGACAGACCAGGTAGATCTACTGTCTCTATTATATTATGACAGACCAGCTAGATCTACTGTCTCTATTATATTTTGACAGACCAGGTAGATCTACTGTCCCTATTACACTATGACAGACCAGCTAGATCTACTGTCTCTATTATATTATGACAGACCAGCTAGATCTACTGTCTCTATTATATTATGACAGACCAGCTAGATCTACTGTCTCTATTATAAAATGACAGACCAGGTAGATATACTGTCTCTATTATATTATGACAGACCAGCTAGATCTACTGTCTCTATTATAATATGACAGACCAGCTAGATCTACTGTCTCTATTATAAAATGACAGACCAGGTAGATATACTGTCTCTATTATATTATGACAGACCAGCTAAATCTACTGTCTCTATGTCTCTATTATGGTATGACAGAGCAGCTAAATCTACTGTCTCTATTGTATTATGACAGACCAGCTAGATCTACTGTCTCTATTGTATTATGACAGACCAGCTAGATCTACTGTCTCTATTATATTATAACAGACCAGCTAGATCTACTGTGTCTATTATATTATGACAGACCAGCTAGATCTACTGCCTCTTCTGTAATTATGACAGACCAGGTCGATATACTGTCTCTATTATATTATGACAGACCAGGTCGATATACTGTCTCTATTATATTATGACAGACCAGCTAGATCTACTGTGTCTATTATATTATGACAGACCAGCTAGATCTACTGTCTATTATATTATGACAGACCAGCTAGATATACTGTCTATTTTATTATGACAGACCAGCTAGATCTACTGTCTCTATTGTATTATGACAGACCAGCTAGATCTACTGTCTCTATTATATTATGAGAGACCAGGTAGATATACCGACTCCATTATAAAATGACAGACCAGCTAGATCTATTCTCGCTATTGTATTATGACAGACCAGCTAGATCAATTGTCTCTGTTATAATATGACAGACCAGCTAGATCTATTGTCTCTATTATAATATGACAGACCGGCTAGATCTACTGTCTCTATTATATTATGACAGACCAGCTCGATCTATTGTCTCTATTGTATTATGACAGACCAGCTAGATCTACTATCTCTATTATATTATGACAGACCAGCTAGATCTACTATCTCTATGATATTATGACAGACCAGCTAGATCTAGTGTCTCTATTATATTATGACAGACCAACTAAATCTACTGTCTCTATTATATTTTGACAAACCAGCTAGATCTACTGTCTCTATTATATTTTGACAAACCAGGTAGATCTACTGTCTCTATTATATTATGACAGACCAGCTAGATCTACTGTCTCTATTATATTTTGACAGACCAGGTAGATCTACTGTCTCTATTATAATATGACAGACCGGATAGATCTACTGTCTCTATTATATTATGACAGACCAGCTAGATCTATTGTCTCAATTATAATATGACATTATGACAGACCAGCTAGATCTACTGTCCCTATTATACTATGACAGACCAGCTAGATCTACTGTCTCTATTATATTATGACAGACCAGCTAAATCTACTGTCTCTCTGTCTCTATTATGGTATGACAGAGCAGCTAAATCTACTGTCTCTATTGTATTATGACAGACCAGCTAGATCTACTGTCTCTATTGTATTATGACAGACCAGCTAGATCTACTGTCTCTATTATATTATAACAGACCAGCTAGATCTACTGTGTCTATTATATTATGACAGACCAGCTAGATCTACTGTCTCTTCTGTATTATGACAGACCAGGTCGATATACTGTCTCTATTATATTATGACAGACCAGGTCGATATACTGTCTCTATTATATTATGACAGATCAGGTAGAAATACTGTCTCTATTATATTATGACAGACCAGCTAGATCTAGTGGCTCTATTATATTATGACAGACCAAATAAATCTACTGTCTCTATTATATTTTGACAGACCAGGTAGATCTACTGTCTCTATTATATTTTGACAGACCAGGTAGATCTACTGTCCCTATTATACTATGACAGACCAGCTAGATCTACTGTCTCTATTATATTATGACAGACCAGCTAGATCTACTGTCTCTATTATATTTTGACAGACCAGGTAGATCTACTGTCCCTATTATACTATGACAGACCAGCTAGATCTACTGTCTCTATTATATTATGACAGACCAGCTAGATCTATTGTCTCTATTATAATATGACATTATGACAGACCAGCTAGATCTACTGTCTCTATTGTATTATGACAGACCAGCTAGATCTACTATCTCTATTATATTATGACAGACCAGCTAGATCTAGTGTCTCTATTATATTATGACAGACCAACTAAATCTACTGTCTCTATTATATTTTGACAGGCCAGGTAGATCTACTGTCTCTATTATATTATGACAGACCAGCCAGATCTACTGTGACAGATCTACTGTGTCTATTATATTATGACAGTCCAGCTAGATCTACTAGATCTACTATATTATGACAGACCAGCTAGATATACTGTCTATTTTATTATGACAGACCAGCTAGATCTACTGTCTCTATTGTATTATGACAGACCAGCTAGATCTACTGTCTCTATTATATTATGAGAGACGAGGTAGATCTACTGTCTCCATTATAAAATGACAGACCAGCTAGATCTATTCTCGATAATGTATTATGACAGAACAGCTAGATCAATTGTCTCTATTATAATATGACAGACCAGCTAGATCTACTGTCTCTATTATAATATGACATTATGACAGACCAGCTAGATCTACTGTCCTATTATACTATGACAGACCAGCTAGATCTACTGTCTCTATTATATTATGACAGACCAGCTAAATCTAATGTCTCTCTGTCTCTATTATGGTATGACAGAGCAGCTAAATCTACTGTCTCTATGTCTCTATTATGGTATAACAGAGCAACTAAATCTACTGTCTCTATTGTATTATGACAGACCAGCTAGATCTACTGTCTCTATTGTATTATGACAGACCAGCTAGATCTACTGTCTCTATTATATTATAACAGACCAGCTAGATCTACTGTGTCTATTATATTATGACAGACCAGCTAGATCTACTGTCTCTTCTGTATTATGACAGACCAGGTCGATATACTGTCTCTATTATATTATGACAGACCAGGTCGATATACTGTCTCTATTATATTATGACAGACCAGGTAGATATACTGTCTCTATTATATTATGACAGACCAGCTAGATCTAGTGTCTCTATTATATTATGACAGACCAACTAAATCTACTGTCTCTATTATATTTTGACAGACCAGGTAGATCTACTGTCTCTATTATATTATGACAGACCAGCTAGATCTACTGTCTCTATTATATTTTGACAGACCAGGTAGATCTACTGTCCCTATTATACTATGACAGACCAGCAAGATCTACTGTCTCTATTATATTATGACAGACCAGCTAGATCTACTGTCTCTATTATATTATGACAGACCAGCTAGATCTACTGTCTCTATTATAAAATGACAGACCAGGTAGATCTACTGTCTCTATTATATTATGACAGACCAGCTAGATCTACTGTCTCTATTATATTATGACAGACCAGCTAGATCTACTGTCTCTATTATAAAATGACAGACCAGGTAGATATACTGTCTCTATTATATTATGACAGACCAGCTAAATCTACTGTCTCTATTGTATTATGACAGACCAGCTAGATCTACTGTCTCTTCTGTATTATGACAGACCAGGTCGATATACTGTCTCTATTATATTATGACAGACCAGGTCGATATACTGTCTCTATTATATTATGACAGACCAGGTATATATACTGTCTCTATTATATTATGACAGACCAGCTAGATCTAGTGTCTCTATTATATTATGACAGACCAACTAAATCTACTGTCTCTATTATATTTTGACAGACCAGGTAGATCTACTGTCTCTATTATATTATGACAGAACAGCTAGATCTACTGTCTCTATTATATTTTGACAGACCAGGTAGATCTACTGTCCTATTATACTATGACAGAACAGCTAGATCTACTGTCTCTATTATATTATGACAGACCAGCTAGATCTACTGTCTCTATTATATTATGACAGACCAACTAAATCTACTGTCTCTATTATATTTTGACATACCAGGTAGATCTACTGTCTCTATTATATTATGACAGACCAGCCAGATCTACTGTGTCTATTATATTATGACAGACCAGCTAGATCTACTGTCTATTATATTATGACAGACCAGCTAGATATACTGTCTATTTTATTATGACAGACCAGCTAGATCTACTGTCTCTATTGTATTATGACAGACCAGCTAGATCTACTGTCTCTATTATATTATGAGAGACCAGGTAGATATACCGACTCCATTATAAAATGACAGACCAGCTAGATCTATTTCGCTATTGTATTATGACAGACCAGCTAGATCAATTGTCTCTATTATAATATGACAGACCAGCTAAATCTACTGTCTCTATTGTATTATGACAGACCAGCTAGATCTACTGTCTCTATTGTATTATGACAGACCAGCTAGATCTACTGTCTCTTTTGTATTATGACAGACCAGCTAGATCTACTGTCTCTATTATATTATGACAGACCAGCTAAATCTACTGTCTCTCTGTCTCTATTATGGTATGACAGAGCAGCTAAATCTACTGTCTCTATGTCTCTATTATGGTATGACAGAGCAGCTAAATCTACTGTCTCTATTGTATTATGACAGACCAGCTAGATCTACTGTCTCTATTGTATTATGACAGACCAGCAAGATCTACTGTCTCTATTATATTATAACAGACCAGCTAGATCTACTGTGTCTATTATATTATGACAGACCAGCCAGATCTACTGTCTCTATGTCTCTATTATGGTATGACAGAGCAGCTAAATCTACTGTCTCTATTGTATTATGACAGACCAGCTAGATATACTGTCTCTATTATATTATGACAGACCAGGTCGATATACTGTCTCTATTATATTATGACAGACCAGCTAGATCTACTCTGTCTATTATATTATGACAGACCAGCTAGATCTATTGTCTCAATTATAATATGACATTATGACAGACCAGCTAGATCTACTGTCTCTATTATATTATGACAGACCAGCTAAATCTACTGTCTCTCTGTCTCTATTATGGTATGACAGAGCAGCTAAATCTACTGTCTCTATGTCTCTATTATGGTATGACAGAGCAACTAAATCTACTGTCTCTATTGTATTATGACAGACCAGCTAGATCTACTGTCTCTATTGTATTATGACAGACCAGCTAGATCTACTGTCTCTATTATATTATAACAGACCAGCTAGATCTACTGTGTCTATGTCTCTATTATGGTATGACAGAGCAGCTAAATCTACTGTCTCTATTGTATTATGACAGACCAGCTAGATATACTGTCTCTATTATATTATGACAGACCAACTAGATCTACTGTCTCTATTATATTATAACAGACCAGCTAGATCTACTGTCTCTTCTGTATTATGACAGACCAGCTAGATCTACTGTCTCTATTATAAAATGACAGACCAGGTAGATATACTGTCTCTATTATATTATGACAGACCAGCTAGATCTATTGTCTCTATTATAATATGACATTATGACAGACCAGCTAGATCTACTGTCTCTATTGTATTATGACAGACCAGCTTGATCTACTATCTCTATTATATTATGACAGACCAGCTAGATCTAGTGTCTCTATTATATTATGACAGACCAACTAAATCTACTGTTTCTATTATATTTTGACAGACCAGGTAGATCTACTGTCTCTATTATATTATGAAAGACCAGCCAGATATACTGTCTATTTTATTATGACAGACCAGCTAGATTTACTGTCTCTACTATATTATGAGAGACCAGGTAGATATACCGACTCCATTATAAAATGACAGACCAGCTAGATCTATTCTCGCTATTGTATTATGACAGACCAGCTAGGTCAATTGTCTCTATTATAATATGACAGACCCGCTAGATCTACTGTCTCTATTATAATATGACAGACCGGCTAGATCTACTGTCTCTATTATATTATGACAGACCAGCTAGATCTATTGTCTCAATTATAATATGACATTATGACAGACCAGCTAGATCTACTGTCCCTATTATACTATGACAGACCAGCTAGATCTACTGTCCCTATTATACTATGACAGACCAGCTAGATCTACTGTCTCTATTATATTATGACAGACCAGCTAGATCTACTGTCTCTATTATAAAATGACAGACCAGGTAGATCTACTGTCTCTATTATATTATGAGAGACCAGGTAGATATACAGACTCCATTATAAAATGACAGACCAGATCTATTCTCGCTATTGTATTATGACAGACCAGCTAGATAAAATGTCTCTCTTATAATATGACAGACCAGCTAGATCTATTGTCTCTATTATAATATGACATTATGACAGACCAGCTAGATCTACTGTTTCTATTGTATTATGACAGACCAGCTAGATCTACTATCTCTATTATATTATGACAGACCAGCTAGATCTATTGTCTGTATTATAATATGACATGACAGACCAGCTAGATCTACTGTTTCTATTGTATTATGACAGACCAGCTAGATCTACTGTCTCTATTATATTATGACAGACCAGCTAGATCTACTGTGTCTATTATATTATGACAGACCAGCTAGATCTACTGTCTCTATTATATTATGACAGACCAGCTAGATCTACTGTCTCTATTATATTATGACAGACCAGCTAAATCTACTGTCTCTATGTCTCTATTATGGTATGACAGAGCAGCTAAATCTACTGTCTCTATTGTATTATGACAGACCAGCTAGATCTACTGTCTCTATTGTATTATGACAGACCAGCTAGATCTACTGTCTCTATTATATTATAACAGACCAGCTAGATCTACTGTCTCTTCTGTATTATGACAGACCAGCTAGATCTACTGTCTCTATTATAAATGACAGACCAGGTAGATATACTGTCTCTATTATATTATGACAGACCAGCTAGATCTATTGTCTCTATTATAATATGACATTATGACAGACCAGCTAGATCTACTGTCTCTATTGTATTATGACAGACCAACTAAATCTACTGTCTCTATTATATTTTGACAGACCAGCTAGATCTAGTGTCTCTATTATATTATGACAGACCAACTAAATCTACTGTCTCTATTATATTATGAAAGACCAGCCAGATATACTGTCTATTTTATTATGACAGACCAGCTAGATCTACTGTCTCTACTATATTATGAGAGACCAGGTAGATATACAGACTCCATTATAAAATGACAGACCAGATCTATTCTCGCTATTGTATTATGACAGACCAGCTAGATAAATTGTCTCTATTATAATATGACAGACCAGCTAGATCTACTGTCTCTATTATAATATGACAGACCGGCTAGATCTACTGTCTCTATTATATTATGACAGACCAGCTAGATCTACTGTCTCAATTATAATATGACATTATGACAGACCAGCTAGATCTACTGTCCCTATTATACTATGACAGACCAGCTAGATCTACTGTCCCTATTATACTATGACAGACCAGCTAGATCTACTGTCTCTATTATATTATGACAGACCAGCTAGATCTACTGTCTCTATTATAAATGACAGACCAGGTAGATCTACTGTCTCTATTATATTATGAGAGACCAGGTAGATATACAGACTCCATTATAAAATGACAGACCAGATCTATTCTCGCTATTGTATTATGACAGACCAGCTAGATAAAATGTCTCTCTTATAATATGACAGACCAGCTAGATCTATTGTCTCTATTATAATATGACATTATGACAGACCAGCTAGATCTACTGTTTCTATTGTATTATGACAGACCAGCTAGATCTACTATCTCTATTATATTATGACAGACCAGCTAGATCTATTGTCTGTATTATAATATGACATTATGACAGACCAGCTAGATCTACTGTTTCTATTGTATTATGACAGACCAGCTAGATCTACTATCTCTATTATATTATGACAGACCAGCTAGATCTAGTGTCTCTATTATATTATGACAGACCAACTAAATCTACTGTCTCTATTATATTTTGACAGACCAGGTAGATCTACTGTCCCTATTATACTATGACAGACCAGCTAGATCTACTGTCTCTATTATATTATGACAGACCAACTAAATCTACTGTCTCTATTATATTTTGACAGACCAGGTAGATCTACTGTCCCTATTATACTATGACAGACCAGCTAGATCTACTGTCTCTATTATATTATGACAGACCAGCTAGATCTACTGTCTCTATTATATTATGACAGACCAGCTAGATCTACTGTCTCTATTATAAAATGACAGACCAGGTAGATATACTGTATCTATAATATTATGAAAGACCAGCTAAATCTACTGTCTCTATGTCTCTATTATGCTATGACAGACCAGCTAAATCTACTGTCTCTATTGTATTATGACAGACCAGCTAGATCTACTGTCTCTATTATATTATGACAGACCAGCTAGATCTACTATCTCTATTATATTATGACAGACCAGCTAGATCTAGTGTCTCTATTATATTATGACAGACCAACTAAATCTACTGTCTCTATTATATTTTGACAGACCAGGTAGATCTACTGTCTCTATTATATTATGACAGACCAGCTAGATCTACTGTCTCTATTATATTTTGACAGACCAGGTAGATCTACTGTCTCTATTATATTATGACAGACCAGCTAGATCTACTGTCTCTATTATATTTTGACAGACCAGGTAGATCTACTGTCCCTATTATACTATGACAGACCAGCTAGATCTACTGTCTCTATTATATTATGACAGACCAGCTAGATCTATTGTCTCTATTATAATATGACATTATGACAGACCAGCTAGATCTACTGTCTCTATTGTATTATGACAGACCAGCTAGATCTACTATCTCTATTATATTATGACAGACCAGCTAGATCTAGTGTCTCTATTATATTATGACAGACCAACTAAATCTACTGTCTCTATTATATTTTGACAGGCCAGGTAGATCTACTGTCTCTATTATATTATGACAGACCAGCCAGATCTACTGTGACAGATCTACTGTGTCTATTATATTATGACAGACCAGCTAGATCTACTAGATCTACTATATTATGACAGACCAGCTAGATATACTGTCTATTTTATTATGACAGACCAGCTAGATCTACTGTCTCTATTGTATTATGACAGACCAGCTAGATCTACTGTCTCTATTATATTATGAGAGACGAGGTAGATCTACTGTCTCCATTATAAAATGACAGACCAGCTAGATCTATTCTCGATAATGTATTATGACAGAACAGCTAGATCAATTGTCTCTATTATAATATGACAGACCAGCTAGATCTACTGTCTCTATTATAATATGACATTATGACAGACCAGCTAGATCTACTGTCCCTATTATACTATGACAGACCAGCTAGATCTACTGTCTCTATTATATTATGACAGACCAGCTAAATCTAATGTCTCTCTGTCTCTATTATGGTATGACAGAGCAGCTAAATCTACTGTCTCTATGTCTCTATTATGGTATAACAGAGCAACTAAATCTACTGTCTCTATTGTATTATGACAGACCAGCTAGATCTACTGTCTCTATTGTATTATGACAGACCAGCTAGATCTACTGTCTCTATTATATTATAACAGACCAGCTAGATCTACTGTGTCTATTATATTATGACAGACCAGCTAGATCTACTGTCTCTTCTGTATTATGACAGACCAGGTCGATATACTGTCTCTATTATATTATGACAGACCAGGTCGATATACTGTCTCTATTATATTATGACAGACCAGGTAGATATACTGTCTCTATTATATTATGACAGACCAGCTAGATCTAGTGTCTCTATTATATTATGACAGACCAACTAAATCTACTGTCTCTATTATATTTTGACAGACCAGGTAGATCTACTGTCTCTATTATATTATGACAGACCAGCTAGATCTACTGTCTCTATTATATTTTGACAGACCAGGTAGATCTACTGTCTCTATTATATTATGACAGACCAGCTAGATCTACTGTCTCTATTATATTATGACAGACCAGCTAGATATACTGTCTCTATTATATTATGACAGACCAGCTAGATCTACTGTCTCTATTATAAAATGACAGACCAGGTAGATATACTGTCTCTATTATATTATGACAGACCAGGTAGATATACTGTCTCTATTATATTATGACAGACCAGCTAAATCTACTGTCTCTATTGTATTATGACAGACCAGCTAGATCTACTGTCTCTATTGTATTATGACAGACCAGCTAGATCTACTGTCTCTTTTATATTATGACAGACCAGGTCGATATACTGTCTCTATTATATTATGACAGACCAGGTAGATATACTGTCTCTATTATATTATGACAGACCAGCTCGATCTACTGTCTCTATTGTATTATCACAGACCAGCTAGATCTACTGTCTCTATTATATTTTGACAGACCAGCTAGATCTACTGTCTCTATTATATTATGACAGACCAGCTAGATCTACTGTCTCTATTATATTTTGACAGACCAGGTAGATCTACTGTCCCTATTATACTATGACAGACCAGCTCGATCTACTGTCTCTATTATATTATGACAGACCAGCTAGATCTACTGTCTCTATTATATTATGACAGACCAACTAAATCTACTGTCTCTATTATATTTTGACAGACCAGGTAGATCTACTGTCTCTATTGTATTATGACAGACCCGCTAGATCTACTGTCTCTATTATATTATGACAGACCAGCTAGATCTACTGTCTCTATTATATTATGACAGACCAGCTAGATATACTGTCTATTTCATTATGACAGACCAGCTAGATCTACTGTCTCTATTGTATTATGACAGACCAGCTAGATCTACTGTCTCTATTATATTATGAGAGACCAGGTAGATATACTGACTCCATTATAAAATGACAGACCAGCTAGATCTATTCTCGCTATTGTATTATGACAGACCAGCTAGATCAATTGTCTCTATTATAATATGACAGACCAGCTAGATCTACTGTCTCTATTATAATATGACAGACCGGCTAGATCTACTGTCTCTATTATAGTATGACAGACCAGCTAGATCTACTGTCTCTATTATAATATGACATTATGACAGACCAGCTAGATCTACTGTCTCTATTATATTATGACAGACCAGCTAAATCTACTGTCTCTATGTCTCTATTATGGTATGACAGAGCAGCTAAATCTACTGTCTCTATGTCTCTATTATGGTATGACAGAGCAGCTAAATCTACTGTCTCTATTGTATTATGACAGACCAGCTAGATCTACTGTCTCTATTGTATTATGACAGACCAGCTAGATCTACTGTCTCTATTATATTATAACAGACCAGCTAGATCTACTGTGTCTATTATATTATGACAGACCAGCTAGATCTACTGTCTCTATTATATTATGACAGACCAGCTAGATCTACTGTCTCTATTATATTATGACAGACCAGCTAAATCTACTGTCTCTCTGTCTCTATTATGGTATGACAGAGCAGCTAAATCTACTGTCTCTATTGTATTATGACAGACCAGCTAGATCTACTGTCTCTATTGTATTATGACAGACCAGCTAGATCTACTGTCTCTATTATATTATGACAGACCAGGTCGATATACTGTCTCTATTATATTATGACAGACCAGCTAGATCTACTGTCTCTATTATAAAATGACAGACCAGGTAGATATACTGTCTCTATTATATTATGACAGACCAGCTAGATCTATTGTCTCTATTATAATATGACATTATGACAGACCAGCTAGATCTACTGTCTCTATTGTATTATGACAGACCAGCTTGATCTACTATCTCTATTATATTATGACAGACCAGCTAGATCTAGTGTCTCTATTATATTATGACAGACCAACTAAATCTACTGTTTCTATTATATTTTGACAGACCAGGTAGATCTACTGTCTCTATTATATTATGAAAGACCAGCCAGATATACTGTCTATTTTATTATGACAGACCAGCTAGATCTACTGTCTCTACTATATTATGAGAGACCAGGTAGATATACTGACTCCATTATAAAATGACAGACCAGCTAGATCTATTCTCGCTATTGTATTATGACAGACCAGCTAGGTCAATTGTCTCTATTATAATATGACAGACCAGCTAGATCTACTGTCTCTATTATAATATGACAGACCAGCTAGATCTACTGTCTCTATTATAGTATGACAGACCAGCTAGATCTATTGTCTCAATTATAATATGACATTATGACAGACCAGCTAGATCTACTGTCCCTATTATACTATGACAGACCAGCTAGATCTACTGTCCCTATTATACTATGACAGACCAGCTAGATCTACTGTCTCTATTATATTATGACAGACCAGCTAGATCTACTGTCTCTATTATAAAATGACAGACCAGGTAGATCTACTGTCTCTATTATATTATGAGAGACCAGATAGATATACAGACTCCATTATAAAATGACAGACCAGATCTATTCTCTATTGTATTATGACAGACCAGCTAGATAAATTGTCTCTATTATAATATGACAGACCAGCTAGATCTATTGTCTCTATTATAATATGACATTATGACAGACCAGCTAGATCTACTGTTTCTATTGTATTATGACAGACCAGCTAGATCTACTGTCTCTATTATATTATGACAGACCAGCTAGATTTATTGTCTGTATTATAATATGACATTATGACAGACCAGCTAGATCTACTGTTTCTATTGTATTATGACAGACCAGCTAGATCTACTATCTCTATTATATTATGACAGACCAGCTAGATCTAGTGTCTATTATATTATGACAGACCAACTAAATCTACTGTCTCTATTATATTTTGACAGACCAGGTAGATCTACTGTCTCTATTATACTATGACAGACCAGCTAGATCTACTGTCTCTATTATATTATGACAGACCAACTAAATCTACTGTCTCTATTATATTTTGACAGACCAGGTAGATCTACTGTCCCTATTATATTATGACAGACCAGCGAGATCTACTGTCTCTATTATATTATGACAGACCAGCTAGATCTACTGTCTCTATTATAAAATGACAGACCAGCTAGATCTACTGTCTCTATTATAAATGACAGACCAGCTAGATATACTGTATCTATATATTATGAAAGACCAGCTAAATCTACTGTCTCTATGTCTCTATTATGCTATGACAGACCAGCTAAATCTACTGTCTCTATTGTATTATGACAGACCAGCTAGATCTACTGTCTCTATTATATTATGACAGACCAGCTAGATCTACTGTCTCTATTATATTTTGACAGACCAGGTAGATCTACTGTCCCTATTATAAAATGACAGACCAGGTAGATATACTGTCTCTATTATATTATGACAGACCAGCTAAATCTACTGTCTCTATGTCTCTATTATGGTATGACAGACCAGCTAAATCTACTGTCTCTATTGTATTATGACAGACCAGCTAGATCTACTGTCTCTATTGTATTATGACAGACCAGCTAGATCTACTGTCTCTATTATACTATGACAGACCAGCTAGATCTACTGTCTCTATTATATTATGACAGACCAGCTAGATCTACTGTCTCTATTATAAAATGACAGACCAGGTAGATCTACTGTCTCTATTATATTATGAGAGACCAGGTAGATATACAGACTCCATTATAAAATGACAGACCAGATCTATTCTCGCTATTGTATTATGACAGACCAGCTAGATAAATTGTCTCTATTATAATATGACAGACCAGCTATATCTACTGTGTCTATTATAATATGACAGACCAGCTAGATCTATTGTCTCTATTATAATATGACATTATGACAGACCAGCTAGATCTACTGTTTCTATTGTATTATGACAGACCAGTAGATCTACTATCTCTATTATATTATGACAGACCAGCTAGATCTAGTGTCTCTATTATATTATGACAGACCAACTAAATCTACTGTCTCTATTATATTTTGACAGACCAGGTAGATCTACTGTCTCTATTATATTATGACAGACCAGCTAGATCTACTGTCTCTATTATATTATGACAGACCAGGTAGATCTACTGTCTCTATTATATTATGACAGACCAGCTAGATCTACTGTCTCTATTATATTATGACAGACCAACTAAATCTACTGTCTCTATTATATTTTGACAGACCAGGTAGATCTACTGTCCCTATTATACTATGACAGACCAGCTAGATCTACTGTCTCTATTATATTATGACAGACCAGCTAGATCTACTGTCTCTATTATATTATGACAGACCAGCTAGATCTACTGTCTCTATTATAAAATGACAGACCAGGTAGATATACTGTATCTATAATATTATGAAAGACCAGCTAAATCTACTGTCTCTATGTCTCTATTATGCTATGACAGACCAGCTAAATCTACTGTCTCTATTGTATTATGACAGACCAGCTAGATCTACTGTCTCTATTATATTATGACAGACCAGCTAGATCTACTGTCTCTATTATATTTTGACAGACCAGGTAGATCTACTGTCCCTATTATACTATGACAGACCAGCTAGATCTAATGTCTCTATTATATTATGACAGACCAGCTAACACTACTGTCTCTATGTCTCTATTATGGTATGACAGACCAGCTAAATCTACTGTCTCTATTATATTATGACAGACCAGCTAGATCTACTGTCTCTATTGTATTATGACAGACCAGCTAGATCTACTGTCTCTATTATATTATGAGAGACCAGGTAGATATACAGACTCCATTATAAAATGACAGACCAGCTAGATCTATTCTCGCTATTGTATTATGACAGACCAGCTAGATAAATTGTCTCTATTATAATATGACAGACCAGCTATATCTACTGTCTCTATTATAATATGACAGACCAGCTAGATCTACTGTCTCTATTATATTATGACAGACCAACTAAATCTACTGTCTCTATTATATTATGACAGACCAGCTAGATCTACTGTCTCTATTGTATTATGACAGACCAGCTAGATCTACTGTCTCTATTATATTATGACAGACCAGCTAGATCTACTGTCTCTATTATATTATGACAGACCAGCTAGATCTACTGTCTCTATTATAAAATGACAGACCAGGTAGATCTACTGTCTCTATTATATTATGAGAGACCAGGTAGATATACAGACTCCATTATAAAATGACAGACCAGATCTATTCTCGCTATTGTATTATGACAGACCAGCTAGATAAATTGTCTCTATTATAATATGACAGACCAGCTATATCTACTGTGTCTATTATATTATGACAGACCAGCTAGATCTATTGTCTCTATTATAATATGACATTATGACAGACCAGCTAGATCTACTGTTTCTATTATATTATGACAGACCAGCTAGATCTACTATCTCTATTATATTATGACAGACCAGGTAGATCTAGTGTCTCTATTATATTATGACAGACCAACTAAATCTACTGTCTCTATTATATTTTGACAGACCAGGTAGATCTACTGTCTCTATTATATTATGACAGACCAGCTAGATCTACTGTCTCTATTATAAAATGACAGACCAGGTAGATCTACTGTCTCTATTATATTATGAGAGACCAGGTAGATATACAGACTCCATTATAAAATGACAGACCAGATCTATTCTCGCTATTGTATTATGACAGACCAGCTAGATCTAAATTGTCTCTATTATAATATGACAGACCAGCTATATCTACTGTGTCTATTATATTATGACAGACCAGCTAGATCTATTGTCTCTATTATAATATGACATTATGACAGACCAGCTAGATCTACTGTTTCTATTGTATTATGACAGACCAGCTAGATCTACTGTCTCTATTATATTATGACAGACCAGCTAGATCTAGTGTCTCTATTATATTATGACAGACCAGCTAAATCTACTGTCTCTATTATATTATGACAGACCAGGTAGATCTACTGTCTCTATTATATTATGACAGACCAGCTAGATCTACTGTCTCTATTATAAAATGACAGACCAGGTAGATCTACTGTCTCTATTATATTATGAGAGACCAGGTAGATATACAGACTCCATTATAAAATGACAGACCAGCTAGATCTATTCTCGCTATTGTATTATGACAGACCAGCTAGATAAATTGTCTCTATTATAATATGACAGACCAGCTAGATCTACTGTCTCTATTATATTATGACAGACCAGCTAGATCTACTGTCTCTATTATAATATATTATGACAGACCAGCTAGATCTACTGTTATCTATTGTATTATGACAGACCAGCTAGATCTACTATCTCTATTATATTATGACAGACCAGCTAGATCTAGTGTCTCTATTATATTATGACAGACCAACTAAATCTACTGTCTCTATTATATTTTGACAGACCAGCTAGATCTACTGTCTCTATTATATTATGACAGACCAGCTAGATCTACTGTCTCTATTATATTATGACAGACCAGCTAGATCTACTGTCTCTATTATATTATATGACAGACCAGCTAGATCTACTGTCTCTATTATATATGACATTATGACAGACCAGCTAGATCTACTGTCTCTATTATATTATGACAGACCAGCTAGATCTACTGTCTCTATTATATTATGACAGACCAGCTAGATCTACTGTCTCTATTATATTATGAGAGAACAGGTAGACATACAGACTCCATTATAAAATGACAGACCAGCTAGATCTATTCTCTCTATTATATTATGACAGACCAGCTAGATCTACTGTCTCTATTATATTAGGACAGACCAGCTAGATCTACTGTCTCTATTATATTTTGACAGACCAGGTAGATCTACTGTCTCTATTATATTATGACAGACCAGCTAGATCAACTGTCTCTATTATATTATGACAGACCAGCTAAATCTACTGTCTCTATTATATCATGACAGACCAGCTAGATCTACTGTCTCTATTATAAAATGACAGACCAGGTAGATATACTGTCTATATTATATTATGACAGACCAGCTAAATCTACTGTCTCTATGTCTCTATTATGGTATGACAGACCAGCTAAATCTACTGTCTCTGTTGTATTATGACAGACCAGCTAGATCTACTGTCTCTATTGTATTATGACAGACCAGCTAAATCTACTGTCTCTATTATATTATGACAGACCAGCTAGATCTACTGTCTCTATTATATTATGACAGACCAGCTAGATCTACTGTCTCTATTATATTATGACAGACCAGGTAGATCTACTGTCTCTATTATACTATGACAGACCAGCTAGATCTACTGTCTCTATTATATTATGACAGACCAGCTAGATCTACTGTCTCTATTATATTATGACAGACCAGCTAGATCTACTGTCTCTATTATATTATGACAGACCAGCTAGATCTACTGTCTCTATTATATTATGAGAGAACAGGAAGACATACAGACTCCATTATAAAATGACAGACCAGCTAGATCTATGTCTCTATTGTATTATGACAGACCAGCTAGATCTACTGTCTCTATTATATTATGAGAGAATGACAGACCAGCTAGATCTACTGTCTCTATTATAATATGACATTATGACAGACCAGCTAGATCTACTGTTTCTATTGTATTATGACAGACCAGCTAGATCTACTGTCTCTATTATATTATGACAGACCAGCTAGATCTACTGTCTCTATTATATTATGACAGACCAGCTAGATCTACTGTCTCTATTATAAAATACAGAGACCAGGTAGATCTACTGTCTCTATTATATTATGACAGACCAGCTAAATCTACTGTCTCTATTATATTATGACAGACCAGCTAAATCTACTGTCTCTATTATATTATGACAGACCAGCTAGATCTACTGTCTCTATTATATTATGACAGACCAGCTAGATCTACTGTCTCTATTATATTTTGACAGACCAGGTAGATCTACTGTCTCTATTATAAAATGACAGACCAGCTAGATATACTGTCTCTATTATATTATGACAGACCAGCTAAATCTACTGTCTCTATCTCTATTATGGTATGACAGACCAGCTAAATCTACTGTCTCTATTGTATTATGACAGACCAGCTAGATCTACTGTCTCTATTATATTATGACAGACCAGCTAGATCTACTGTCTCTATTATATTATGACAGACCAGCTAGATCTACTGTCTCTATTATATTATGACAGACCAGCTAGATCTACTGTCTCTATTATATTATGACAGACCAGCTAGATCTACTGTCTCTATTATATTATGAGAGACCAGGTAGATATACAGACTCCATTATAAAATGACAGACCAGCTAGATCTATTCTCGCTATTGTATTATGACAGACCAGCTAGATAAATTGTCTCTATTATAATATGACAGACCAGCTATATCTACTGTCTCTATTATAATATGACAGACCAGCTAGATCTACTGTCTCTATTAATATGACATTATGACAGACCAGCTAGATCTACTGTTTCTATTGTATTATGACAGACCAGCTAGATCTACTATCTCTATTATATTATGACAGACCAGCTAGATCTAGTGTCTCTATTATATTATGACAGACCAGCTAAATCTACTGTCTCTATTATATTTTGACAGACCAGCTAGATCTACTGTCTCTATTATATTATGACAGACCAGCTAGATCTACTGTCTCTATTATATTATGACAGACCAGGTAGATCTACTGTCCCTATTATACTATGACAGACCAGCTAGATCTACTGTCTCTATTATATTATGACAGACCAACTAAATCTACTGTCTCTATTATATTTTGACAGACCAGGTAGATCTACTGTCTCTATTATATTATGACAGACCAGCTAGATCTACTGTCTCTATTATATTATGACAGACCAGCTAGATCTACTGTCTCTATTATATTATGACAGACCAGCTAGATCTACTGTCTCTATTATAAAATGACAGACCAGGTAGATATACTGTATCTATAATATTATGAAAGACCAGCTAAATCTACTGTCTCTATTCTATTATTATGACAGACCAGCTAAATCTACTGTCTCTATTATATTATGACAGACCAGCTAGATCTACTGTCTCTATTATATTATGACAGACCAGCTAGATCTACTGTCTCTATTATATATTATGACAGACCAGGTAGATCTACTGTCTCTATTATAAATGACAGACCAGGTAGATATACTGTCTCTATTATATTATGACAGACCAGCTAAATCTACTGTCTCTATGTCTCTATTATGGTATGACAGACCAGCTAAATCTACTGTCTCTATTGTATTATGACAGACCAGCTAGATCTACTGTCTCTATTATATTATGACAGACCAGCTAGATCTACTGTCTCTATTATATTTTGACAGACCAGGTAGATATACAGACTCCATTATAAAATGACAGACAAGCTAGATCTATTCTCGCTATTGTATTATGACAGACCATCTAGATAAATTGTCTCTATTATAATATGACAGACCAGCTAGATCTACTATCTCTATTATATTATGACAGACCAGCTAGATCTAGTGACTCTATTATATTATGACAGACCAACTAAATATACTGTCTCTATTATATTTTGACAGACCAGCTAGATCTAGTGTCTCTATTGTATTATGACAGACCAGCTAGATCTACTGTCTCTATTATATTATGACAGACCAGCTAGATCTACTGTCTCTATTATATTATGACAGACCAGCTAGATCTACTGTCTCTATTATAAAATGACAGACCAGGTAGATCTACTGTCTCTATTATATTATGAGAGACCAGGTAGATATACAGACTCCATTATAAAATGACAGACCAGATCTATTTTCGCTATTGTATTATGACAGACCAGCTAGATAAATTGTCTCTATTATAATATGACAGACCAGCTATATCTACTGTGTCTATTATAATATGACAGACCAGCTAGATCTATTGTCTCTATTATAATATGACATTATGACAGACCAGCTAGATCTACTGTTTCTATTGTATTATGACAGACCAGCGAGATCTACTATCTCTATTATATTATGACAGACCAGCTAGATCTAGTGTCTCTATTATATTATGACAGACCAACTAAATCTACTGTCTCTATTATATTTGACAGACCAGGTAGATCTACTGTCTCTATTATATTATGACAGACCAGCTAGATCTACTGTCTCTATTATAAAATGACAGACCAGGTAGATCTACTGTCTCTATTATATTATGACAGACCAGGTAGATCTACAGACTCCATTATAAAATGACAGACCAGATCTATTCTCGCTATTGTATTATGACAGACCAGCTAGATAAATTGTCTCTATTATAATATGACAGACCAGCTATATCTACTGTCTCTATTATATTATGACAGACCAGCTAGATCTATTGTCTCTATTATAATATGACATTATGACAGACCAGCTAGATCTACTGTTTCTATTATATTATGACAGACCAGCAAGATCTACTATCTCTATTATATTATGACAGACCAGCTAGATCTAGTGTCTCTATTATATTATGACAGACCAACTAAATCTACTGTCTCTATTATATTTTGACAGACCAGGTAGATCTACTGTCTCTATTATATTATGACAGACCAGCTAGATCTACTGTCTCTATTATAAAATGACAGACCAGCTAGATCTACTGTCTCTATTATATTATGAGAGACCAGGTAGATATACAGACTCCATTATAAAATGACAGACCAGATCTATTCTCGCTATTGTATTATGACAGACCAGCTAGATAAATTGTCTCTATTATAATATGACAGACCAGCTATATCTACTGTGTCTATTATAATATGACAGACCAGCTAGATCTATTGTCTCTATTATAATATGACATTATGACAGACCAGCTAGATCTACTGTTTCTATTGTATTATGACAGACCAGCGAGATCTACTATCTCTATTATATTATGACAGACCAGCTAGATCTAGTGTCTCTATTATATTATGACAGACCAACTAAATCTACTGTCTCTATTATATTTTGACAGACCAGCTAGATCTACTGTCTCTATTATAATATGACAGACCAGCTAGATCTACTGTCTCTATTATATTATGACAGACCAGCTAGATCTACTGTCTCTATTATATTATGAGAGAATGAGAGACCAGCTAGATCTATTGTCTCTATTATAATATGACATTATGACAGACCAGCTAGATCTTCTGTTTCTATTGTATTATGACAGACCAGCTAGATCTACTATCTCTATTATATTATGACAGACCAGCTAGATCTACTGTCTCTATTATATTATGAGAGAACAGGTAGACATACAGACTCCATTATAAAATGACAGACCAGCTAGATCTATTCTCGCTATTGTATTATGACAGACCAGCTAGATAAATTGTCTCTATTATATTATGACAGACCAACTAAATCTACTGTCTCTATTATATTTTGACAGACCAGGTAGATCTACTGTCTCTATTATATTATGACAGACCAGCTAGATCAACTGTCTCTATTATATTATGACAGACCAGCTAAATCTACTGTCTCTATTATATCATGACAGACCAGCTAGATCTACTGTCTCTATTATAAAATGACAGACCAGGTAGATATATTCTCGCTATTGTATTATGACAGACCAGCTAGATCTACTGTCTCTATGTTCTATTATGGTATGACAGACCAGCTAGATCTACTGTCTCTATTATAATATGACAGACCAGCTAGATCTACTGTCTCTATTATATTATGACAGACCAGCTAGATCTACTGTCTCTATTATAATATGACAGACCAGCTAGATCTACTGTCTCTATTGTATTATGACAGACCAGCTAGATCTACTGTCTCTATTATATTTTGACAGACCAGGTAGATCTACTGTCCCTATTATACTATGACAGACCAGCAAGATCTACTGTCTCTATTATATTATGACAGACCAGCTAGATCTACTGTCTCTATTATATTATGACAGACCAGCTAGATCTACTGTCTCTATTATATTATGACAGACCGGCTAGATCTACTGTCTCTATTATATTATGAGAGAACAGGAAGACATACAGACTCCATTATAATGACAGACCAGCTAGATCTATTCTCGCTATTGTATTATGACAGACCAGCTAGATCTACTGTCTCTATTATATTATGAGAGAATGAGAGACCAGCTAGATCTATTGTCTCTATTATAATATGACATTATGACAGACCAGCTAGATCTACTGTTTCTATTGTATTATGACAGACCAGCTAGATCTACTGTCTCTATTATATTATGACAGACCAGCTAGATCTACTGTCTCTATTATATTATGACAGACCAGCTAGATCTACTGTCTCTATTATAAAATGACAGACCAGGTAGATATACTGTCTCTATTATATTATGAAAGACCAGCTAAATCTACTGTCTCTATTGTATTATGACAGACCAGCTAGATCTACTGTCTCTATTATATTAGGACAGACCAGCTAGATCTACTGTCTCTATTATATTTTGACAGACCAGGTAGATCTACTGTCTCTATTATATTATGACAGACCAGCTAGATCTACTGTCTCTATTATATTATGACCAGCTAGAATGAGAGACCAGCTAGATCTATTGTCTCTATTATAATATGACATTATGACAGACCAGCTAGATCTACTGTTTCTATTGTATTATGACAGACCAGCTAGATCTACTATCTCTATTATATTATGACAGACCAGCTAGATCTAGTGTCTCTATTATATTATGACAGACCAACTAAATCTACTGTCTCTATTATATTTTGACAGACCAGGTAGATCTACTGTCTCTATTATATTATGACAGACCAGCTAGATCTACTGTCTCTATTATATTATGACAGACCAGCTAGATCTACTGTCTCTATTATATTATGACAGACCAGCTAGATCTACTGTCTCTATTATATTATGACAGACCAGCTAGATCTACTGTCTCTATTATATTATGACAGACCAGCTAGATCTACTGTCTCTATTGTATTATGACAGACCAGCTAGATCTACTGTCTCTATTATATTATGAGAGAATGAGAGACCAGCTAGATCTATTGTCTCTATTATAATATGACATTATGACAGACCAGCTAGATCTTCTGTTTCTATTGTATTATGACAGACCAGCTAGATCTACTATCTCTATTATATTATGACAGACCAGCTAGATCTAGTGTCTCTATTATATTATGACAGACCAACTAAATCTACTGTCTCTATTATATTTTGACAGACCAGGTAGATCTACTGTCTCTATTATATTATGACAGACCAGCTAGATCTACTGTCTCTATTATATTATGACAGACCAGCTAAATCTACTGTCTCTATTATATCATGACAGACCAGCTAGATCTACTGTCTCTATTATAAAATGACAGACCAGGTAGATATACTGTCTATATTATATTATGACAGACCAGCTAAATCTACTGTCTCTATGTCTCTATTATGGTATGACAGACCAGCTAAATCTACTGTCTCTGTTGTATTATGACAGACCAGCTAGATCTACTGTCTCTATTGTATTATGACAGACCAGCTAGATCTACTGTCTCTATTATATTATGAGAGACCAGGTAGATATACAGACTCCATTATAAAATGACATACCAGCTAGATCTATTCTCGCTATTGTATTATGACAGACCAGCTAGATAAATTGTCTCTATTATAATATGACAGACCAGCTAGATCTACTGTCTCTATTATAAAATGACAGACCAGGTAGATGTACTGTCTCTATTATATTATGAAAGACCAGCTAGATCTATTCTCGCTATTATATTATGACAGACCAGCTAGATCTACTGTCTCTATTATATTATGAGAGAATGACAGACCAGCTAGATCTATTGTCTCTATTATAATATGACATTATGACAGACCAGCTAGATCTACTGTTTCTATTATATTATGACAGACCAGCTAGATCTACTGTCTCTATTATATTATGACAGACCAACTAGATCTAGTGTCTCTATTATACTATGACAGACCAACTAAATCTACTGTCTCTATTATATTTTGACAGACCAGTTAGATCTACTGTCTCTATTATATTATGACAGACCAGCTAGATCTACTGTTTCTATTATATTTTGACAGACCAGGTAGATCTACTGTCCCTATTATACTGTGACAGACCAGCTAGATCTACTGTCTCTATTATATTATGACAGACCAGCTAGATCTACTGTCTCTATTATATTATTACAGACCAGCTAGATCTACTGTCTCTATTATAAAATGACAGACCAGGTAGATATACTGTCTCTATTATATTATGAAAGAACAGCTAAATCTACTGTCTCTATTATATTATGACAGACCAGCTAGATCTACTGTCTCTATTATATTATGACAGACCAGCTAAATCTACTGTCTCTATTATATCATGACAGACCAGCTAGATCTACTGTCTCTATTATATTATGACAGACCAGGTAGATATACTGTCTATATTATATTATGACAGACCAGCTAAATCTACTGTCTCTATGTCTCTATTATGGTATGACAGACCAGCTAAATCTACTGTCTCTGTTGTATTATGACAGACCAGCTAGATCTACTGTCTCTATTGTATTATGACAGACCAGCTAGATCTACTGTCTCTATTATATTATGAGAGACCAGGTAGATATACAGACTCCATTATAAAATGACATACCAGCTAGATCTATTCTCGCTATTGTATTATGACAGACCAGCTAGATAAATTGTCTCTATTATAATATGACAGACCAGCTAGATCTACTGTCTCTATTATAATATGATCTACTGTCTCTATTATATATGACAGACCAGCTAGATCTACTGTCTCTATTATATTATGACAGACCAGCTAGATCTACTGTCTCTATTATAAAATGACAGACCAGGTAGATGTACTGTCTCTATTATATTATGAAAGACCAGCTAAATCTACTGTCTCTATTGTATTATGACAGACCAGCTAGATCTACTGTCTCTATTATATTAGGACAGACCAGCTAGATCTACTGTCTCTATTATATTTTGACAGACCAGGTAGATCTACTGTCTCTATTGTATTATGACAGACCAGCTAGATCTACTGTCTCTATTATATTATGAGAGAATGAGAGACCAGCTAGATCTATTGTCTCTATTATAATATGACATTATGACAGACCAGCTAGATCTTCTGTTTCTATTGTATTATGACAGACCAGCTAGATCTACTATCTCTATTATATTATGACAGACCAGCTAGATCTAGTGTCTCTATTATATTATGACAGACCAACTAAATCTACTGTCTCTATTATATTTTGACAGACCAGGTAGATCTACTGTCTCTATTATATTATGACAGACCAGCTAGATCTACTGTCTCTATTATATTATGACAGACCAGCTAAATCTACTGTCTCTATTATATCATGACAGACCAGCTAGATCTACTGTCTCTATTATATTATGACAGACCAGGTAGATATACTGTCTATATTATATTATGACAGACCAGCTAAATCTACTGTCTCTATGTCTCTATTATGGTATGACAGACCAGCTAAATCTACTGTCTCTGTTGTATTATGACAGACCAGCTAGATCTACTGTCTCTATTGTATTATGACAGACCAGCTAGATCTACTGTCTCTATTATATTATGAGAGACCAGGTAGATATACAGACTCCATTATAAAATGACATACCAGCTAGATCTATTCTCGCTATTGTATTATGACAGACCAGCTAGATAAATTGTCTCTATTATAATATGACAGACCAGCTAGATCTACTGTCTCTATTATAATATGACAGACCAGCTAGATCTACTGTCTCTATTGTATTATGACAGACCAGCTAGATCTACTGTCTCTATTATATTTTGACAGACCAGGTAGATCTACTGTCCCTATTATACTATGACAGACCAGCAAGATCTACTGTCTCTATTATATTATGACAGACCAGCTAGATCTACTGTCTCTATTATATTATGACAGACCAGCTAGATCTACTGTCTCTATTATATTATGACAGACCGGCTAGATCTACTGTCTCTATTATATTATGAGAGAACAGGAAGACATACAGACTCCATTATAAAATGACAGACCAGCTAGATCTATTCTCGCTATTGTATTATGACAGACCAGCTAGATCTACTGTCTCTATTATATTATGAGAGAATGAGAGACCAGCTAGATCTATTGTCTCTATTATAATATGACATTATGACAGACCAGCTAGATCTACTGTTTCTATTGTATTATGACAGACCAGCTAGATCTACTGCCTCTATTATATTATGACAGACCAGCTAGATCTACTGTCTCTATTATATTATGACAGACCAGCTAGATCTACTGTCTCTATTATATTATGACAGACCAGTTAGATATACTGTCTCTATTATATTATGACAGACCAGCTAGATCTATTCTCGCTACTGTATTATGACAGACCAGCTAGATCTACTGTCTCTATTATATTATGACAGACCAGCTAGATCTATTGTCTCAATTATAATATGACATTATGACAGACCAGCTAGATCTACTGTTTCTATTGTATTATGACAGACCAGCTAGATCTACTATCTCTATTATATTATGACAGACCAGCTAGATCTAGTGTCTCTATTATACTATGACAGACCAACTAAATCTACTGTCTCTATTATATTTTGACAGACCAGTTAGATCTACTGTCTCTATTATATTATGACAGACCAGCTAGATCTACTGTCTCTATTATATTTTGACAGACCAGGTAGATCTACTGTCCCTATTATACTATGACAGACCAGCTAGATCTACTGTCTCTATTATATTATGACAGACCAGCTAGATCTACTGTCTCTATTATATTATGACAGACCAGCTAGATCTACTGTCTCTATTATAAAATGACAGACCAGGTAGATATACTGTCTCTATTATATTATGAAAGACCAGCTAAATCTACTGTCTCTATTGTATTATGACAGACCAGCTAGATCTACTGTCTCTATTATATTAGGACAGACCAGCTAGATCTACTGTCTCTATTATATTTTGACAGACCAGGTAGATCTACTGTCCCTATTATATTATGACAGACCAGCTAGATCTACTGTCTCTATTATATTAGGACAGACCAGCTAGATCTACTGTCTCTATTATATTTTGACAGACCAGGTAGATCTACTGTCCCTATTATAATATGACAGACCAGCTAGATCTACTGTCTCTATTATATTATGACAGACCAGCTAGATCTACTGTCTCTATTATATTATGACAGACCAGCTAGATCTACTGTCTCTATTATATTATGACAGACCAGCTAGATCTACTGTCTCTATTATATTATGACAGACCAGCTAGATCTACTGTCTCTATTATATTATGAGAGAACAGGTAGACATACAGACTCCATTATAAAATGACAGACCAGCTAGATCTATTCTCGCTATTGTATTATGACAGACCAGCTAGATAAATTGTCTCTATTATAATATGACAGACCAGCTAGATCTACTGTCTCTATTATAATATGACAGACCAGCTAGATAAATTGTCTCTATTATATTATGACAGACCAGCTAAATCTACTGTCTCTATGTCTCTATTATGGTATGACAGAGCAGCTAAATCTACTGTCTCTTTTGTATTATGACAGACCAGCTAGATCTACTGTCTCTATTGTATTATCACAAACCAGCTAGATCTACTGTGTCTATTATACTATGACAGACCAGCTAGATCTACTGTCTCTTCTGTATTATGACAGACCAGGTCGATATACTGTCTCTATTATATTATGACAGACCAGGTCGATATACTGTCTCTATTATATTATGACAGACCAGGTAGATATACTGTCTCTATTATATTATGACAGACCAGCCAGATCTACTGTGTCTATTATATTATGACAGACCAGGTCGATATACTGTCTCTATTATATTATGACAGACCAGCTAGATCTACTGTCTATTATAATATGACATTATGACAGACCAGCTAGATCTACTGTCTCTATTATATTATGACAGACCAGCTAAATCTACTGTCTCTATTATATTATGACAGACCAGCTAGATCTACTGTCTCTATTATATTATGACAGACCAGCTAGATCTACTGTCTCTATTATATTTTGACAGACCAGGTAGATCTACTGTCCCTATTATATTATGACAGACCAGGATCAATTGTCTCTAGATCTAATGTCTCTATTATATTATGACAGACCAGCTAGATCTACTGTCTCTATTATATTATGACAGACCAGCTAGATCTACTGTCTCTATTATATTATGACAGACCAGCTAGATCTACTGTCTCTATTATATAAATGACAGACCAGGTAGATCTACTGTCTCTATTATATTATGACAGACCAGCTAGATCTACTGTCTCTATTATATTATGACAGACCAGCTAGATCTACTGTCTCTATTATATTATGACAGACCAGCTAGATCTACTGTCTCTATTATATTATGACAGACCAGCTAGATCTACTGTCTCTATTATATTATGACAGACCAGCTAGATCTACTGTCTCTATTATATTATGACAGACCAGGTAGATCTACTGTCTCTATTATATTATGACAGACCAGCTAGATCTACTGTCTCTATTATATTATGACAGTAGATCTACTGTCTCTATTATATTATGACAGACCAGCTAGATCTACTGTCTCTATTATATTATGACAGACCAGCTAGATCTACTGTCTCTATTATATTATGACAGACCAGCTAGATCTACTGTTTCTATTATATTATAACAGACCAGCTAGATCTACTGTCTCTATTATATTATGACAGACCAGCTAGATCTACTGTCTCTATTATATTATGACAGACCAGCTAGATCTACTGTCTCTATTATATTATGACAGACCAGGTAGATATACTGTCTCTATTATATTATGACAGACCAGGTAGATATACTGTCTCTATTATATTATGACAGAGCAGGTAGATATACTGTCTCTATTATATTATGACAGACCAGGTAGATATACTGTCTCTATTATAAAATGACAGACCAGCTAGATCTATTCTCGCTATTATATTATGACAGACCAGCTAGATCTATTGTCTCTATTATATTATGACAGACCAGCTAGATCTACTGTCTCTATTATATATGACAGACCAGCTAGATCTACTGTCTCTATTATATTATGACAGACCAGCTAGATCTATTGTCTCTATATATATTATGACAGACCAGCTAGATCTACTGTCTCTATTATATTATGACAGACCAGCTAGATCTAGTGTCTCTATTATATTATGACAGACCAACTAAATCTACTGTCTCTATTATATTTTGACAGACCAGGTAGATCTACTGTCTCTATTATATTATGACAGACCAGCTAGATCTACTGTCTCTATTATATTTGACAGACCAGGTAGATCTACTGTCTCTATTATACTATGACAGACCAGCTAGATCTAATGTCTCTATTATATTATGACAGACCAGCTAGATCTACTGTCTCTATTATATTATGACAGACCAGCTAGATCTACTGTCTCTATTATATTATGACAGACCAGCTAGATCTACTGTCTCTATTATATTATGACAGACCAGCTAGATCTACTGTCTCTATTATATTATGACAGACCAGCTAGATCTACTGTCTCTATTATATTATGACAGACCAGCTAGATCTACTGTCTCTATTATATTATGACAGACCAGCTAGATCTACTGTCTCTATTATATTATTATGACAGACCAGCTAGATCTACTGTCTCTGTGATATTATGACAGACCAGCTAGATCTACTGTCTCTATTATATTATGACAGACCAGTAGATCTACTGTCTCTATTATATTATGACAGACCAGCTAGATCTACTGTCTCTATTATATTATGACAGACCAGCTAGATCTACTGTCTCTATTATATTATGACAGACCAGCTAGATCTACTGTCTCTATTATATTATGACAGACCAGCTAGATCTACTGTCTCTATTATATTATGACAGACCAGCTAGATCTACTGTCTCTTTGTATTATGACAGACCAGGTAGATCTACTGTCTCTATTATATTATGACAGACCAGCTAGATCTACTGTCTCTATTATATTATGACAGACCAGCTAGATCTACTGTCTCTATTATATTATGACAGACCAGCTAGATCTACTGTCTCTATTATATTATGACAGACCAGCTAGATCTACTGTCTCTATTGTATTATGACAGACCAGCTAGATCTACTGTCTCTATTATATTATGACAGACCAGGTAGATATACTGTCTCTATTATAAAATGACAGACCATCTAGATCTATGTCTCTATTGTATTATGACAGACCAGCTAGATCTAATTGTCTCTATTATATTATGACAGACCAGCTAGATCTACTATCTCTATTATATTTTGACAGACCAGGTAGATCTACTGTCTCTATTATATTATGACAGACCAGCTAGATCTACTGTCTCTATTATATTATGACAGACCAGCTAAATCTACTGTCTCTATTGTATTATGACAGACCAGCTAGATCTACTGTCTCTATTATATTATGACAGACCAGCTAGATCTACTGTCTCTATTATATTATGACAGACCAGCTAGATCTACTGTCTCTTCTGTATTATGACAGACCAGGTCGATATACTGTCTCTATTATATTATGACAGACCATGTAGATATACTGTCTCTATTATATTATGACAGACCAGGTAGATCTACTGTCTCTATTATATTATGACAGACCAGCTAGATCTACTGTCTCTATTATATTATGACAGACCAGCTAGATCTACTGTCTCTATTATATTATGACAGACCAGCTAGATCTACTGTCTCTATTATATTATGACAGACCAGCTAGATCTACTGTCTCTATTGTATTATGACAGACCAGCTAGATCTACTGTCTCTATTATATTATGACAGACCAGGTAGATATACCGACTCCATTATAAAATGACAGACCAGTTAGATATATTGTCTCTATTATATTATGACAGACCAGCAAGATCTACTGTCTCTATTATATTATGACAGACCAGCTAGATCTACTGTCTCTATTATAATATGACAGACCAGCTAGATCTACTGTCTCTATTATATTATGACAGACCAGCTAGATCTACTGTCTCAATTATAATATGACATTATGACAGACCAGCTAGATCTACTGTCTCTATTGTATTATGACAGACCAGCTAGATCTACTGTCTCTATTATATTATGACAGACCAGCTAGATCTACTGTCTCTATTATAATGACAGAGAGACCAGCTAGATCTAGTCTCTATTATGACATTATGACAGACCAGGTAGATCTACAGATCTCTATTATATTATGACAGACCAGCTAGATCTACTGTCTCTATTATATTATGACAGACCAGCTAGATCTATTGTCTCTATAATATATTATGACAGACCAGCTAGATCTACTGTCTCTATTATATTATGACAGACCAGCTAGATCTACTGTCTCTATTATATTATGACAGACCAGCTAGATCTATTGTCTCTATTATATTATGACAGACCAGCTAGATCTACTGTCTCTATTATATTATGACAGACCAGCTAGATCTACTGTCTCTATTATATTATGACAGACCAACTAGATCTACTGTCTCTATTATATTTTGACAGACCAGGTAGATCTACTGTCTCTATTGTATTATGACAGACCAGCTAGATCTACTGTCTCTATTATATTATGACAGACCAGCTAGATCTACTGTCTCTATTATATTATGACAGACCAGCTAGATCTACTGTCTCTATTATAAAATGACAGACCAGCTAGATCTACTGTCTCTATTATTATATTATGATGAAGACCAGCTAAATCTACTGTCTCTATTATATTATGACAGACCAGCTAGATCTACTGTCTCTATTATATTATGACAGACCAGCTAGATCTACTGTCTCTATTATATTTGACAGACCAGGTAGATCTACTGTCTCTATTATATTATGACAGACCAGCTAGATCTACTGTCTCTATTATATTATGACAGACCAGCTAGATCTACTGTCTCTATTATATTATGACAGACCAGGTAGATCTACTGTCTCTATTATATTATGACAGACCAGCTAGATCTACTGTCTCTATTATATTATGACAGACCAGCTAAATCTACTGTCTCTATTATATTTTGACAGACCAGGTAGATCTACTGTCTCTATTATATTATGACAGACCAGCTAGATCTACTGTCTCTATTATATTATGACAGACCAGCTAAATCTACGGTCTCTATTATATTATGACAGACCAGCTAGATCTACTGTCTCCATTATAAAATGACATACCAGCTAGATCTATTCTCGCTATTGTATTATGACAGACCAGCTAGATCTACAGTGTCTATTATATTATGACAGACCAGGTAGATCTACTGTCCCTATTATACTATGACAGACCAGCTAGATCTACTGTCTCTATTATATTATGACAGACCAGCTAGATCTACTGTCTCTATTATGCTATGACAGACCAGCTAAATCTACTGTCTCTATTATATTATGACAGACCAGCTAGATCTACTGTCTCTATTGTATTATCACAGACCAGCTAGATCTACTGTGTCTATTATATTATGACAGACCAGCTAGATCTACTGTCTCTTCTGTATTATGACAGACCAGGTCGATATACTGTCTCTATTATATTATGACAGACCAGGTCGATATACTGTCTCTATTATATTATGACAGACCAGGTAGATATACTGTCTCTATTATATTATGACAGACCAGCTAGATCTACTGTCTCTATTATATTATGACAGACCAGCTAGATCTATTGTCTCAATTATAATATGACATTATGACAGACCAGCTAGATCTAGTGTCTCTATTATATTATGACAGACCAACTAAATCTACTGTCTCTATTATATTTTGACAGACCAGGTAGATCTACTGTCTCTATTATATTATGACAGACCAGCTAGATCTACTGTCTCTATTATATTTTGACAGACCAGGTAGATCTACTGTCCCTATTATACTATGACAGACCAGCTAGATCTACTGTCTCTATTATATTATGACAGACCAGCTAGATCTACTGTCTCTATTATATTATGACAGACCAGCTAGATCTACTGTCTCTATTATATTATGACAGACCAGCTAGATCTACTGTCTCTATTATTAAATGACAGACCAGGTAGTTATACTGTCTCTATTACATTATGACAGACCAGCTAAATCTACTGTCTCTATTGTATTATGACAGACCAGCTAGATCTACTGTCTCTATTGTATTATGACAGACCAGCTAGATCTACTGTCTCTATTATATTATGACAGACCAGCTAGATCTACTGTCTCTATTATATTATGACAGACCAGCTAGATCTACTGTCTCTATTATATTATAACAGACCAGCTAGATCTACTGTCTCTATTATATTATGACAGACCAGCTAGATCTACTGTCTCTATTATATTTTGTAGATCTACTGTCCCTATTATACTATGACAGACCAGCTAGATCTACTGTCTCTATTGTATTATGACAGACCAGCTAGATCTACTGTCTCTATTGTATTATGACAGACCAGCTAGATCTACTGTGTCTATTATATTATAACAGACCAGCTAGATCTACTGTACTATTATATTATGACAGACCAGCTAGATCTACTGTCTCTATTATATTATAACAGACCAGGTAGATCTACTGTCTCTATTATATTATGACAGACCAGGTAGATATACTGTCTCTATTATATTATGACAGACCAGGTCGATATACTGTCTCTATTATATTATGACAGAGCAGGTAGATATACTGTCTCTATTATATTATGAGAGACCAGGTAGATATACCGACTCCATTATAAAATGACAGACCAGCTAGATCTATTCTCGCTATTGTATTATGACAGACCAGCTAGATCAATTGTCTCTATTATAATATGACAGACCAGCAAGATCTACTGTCTCTATTATAATATGACAGACCGGCTAGATCTACTGTCTCTATTATATTATGACAGACCAGCTAGATCTATTGTCTCAATTATAATATGACATTATGACAGACCAGCTAGATCTACTGTCTCTATTATATTATGACAGACCAGCTAGATCTAGTGTCTCTATTATATTATGACAGACCAACTAAATCTACTGTCTCTATTATATTTTGACAGACCAGGTAGATCTACTGTCTCTATTATATTATGACAGACCAGCTAGATCTACTGTCTCTATTATATTTTGACAGACCAGGTAGATCTACTGTCCCTATTATACTATGACAGACCAGCTAGATCTAATGTCTCTGTTATATTATGACAGACCAGCTAGATCTACTGTCTCTATTATATTATGACAGACCAGCTAGATCTACTGTCTCTATTATATTATGACAGACCAGCTAGATCTAATGTCTCTATTATTAAATGACAGACCAGGTAGATATACTGTCTCTATTATATTATGACAGACCAGCTAAATCTACTGTTTCTATTGTATTATGACAGACCAGCTAGATCTACTGTCTCTATTGTATTATGACAGACCAGCTAGATCTACTGTGTGTATTATATTATAACAGACCAGGTAGATCTACTGTCTCTATTATATTATGACAGACCAGCTAGATCTACTGTCTCTATTATATTTTGACAGACCAGGTAGATCTACTGTCCCTATTATATTATGACAGACCAGCTAGATCTACTGTCTCTATTATATTATGACAGACCAGCTAGATCTACTGTCTCTATTATATTATGACAGACCAGCTAGATCTACTGTCTCTATTATATTATAACAGACCAGCTAGATCTACTGTGTCTATTATATTATGACAGACCAGCTAGATCTACTGTCTCTTCTGTATTATAACAGACCAGGTAGATATACTGTCTCTATTATATTATGACAGACCAGCTAGATCTACTGTGTCTATTATATTATGACAGACCAGCTAGATCTACTGTCTATTATATTATGACAGACCAGCTAGATCTACTGTCTCTATTTCATTATGACAGACCAGCTAGATCTACTGTCTCTATTGTATTATGACAGACCAGCTAGATCTACTGTCTCTATTATATTATGACAGACCAGGTAGATATACTGTCTCCATTATAAAATGACAGACCATCTAGATCTATTCTCGCTATTGTATTATGACAGACCAGCTAGATCTATTGTCTCTATTATAATATGACAGACCAGCTAGATCTACTGTCTCTATTATAAAATGACAGACCAGGTAGATATACTGTCTCTATTATATTATGAAAGACCAGCTAAATCTACTGTCTCTATGTCTCTATTATGCTATGACAGACCAGCTAAATCTACTGTCTCTATTGTATTATGACAGACCAGCTAGATCTACTGTCTCTATTGTATTATCACAGACCAGCTAGATCTACTATGTCTATTATATTATGACAGACCAGCTAGATCTACTGTCTCTTCTGTATTATGACAGACCAGGTCGATATACTGTCTCTATTATATTATGACAGACCAGGTCGATATACTGTCTCTATTATATTATGACAGACCAGGTAGATATACTGTCTCTATTATATTATGACAGACCAGCCAGATCTACTGTGTCTATTATATTATGACAGACCAGCTAGATCTACTGTCTATTATATTATGACAGACCAGCTAGATATACTGTCTATTTTATTATGACAGACCAGCTAGATCTACTGTCTCTATTGTATTATGACAGACCAGCTAGATCTACTGTCTCTATTATATTATGAGAGACCAGGTAGATATACCGACTCCATTATAAAATGACAGACCAGTTAGATATATTCTCGTTATTGTATTTTGACAGACCAGCAAGATCAATTGTCTCTATTATAATATGACAGACCAGCTAGATCTACTGTCTCTATTATAATATGACAGACCGGCTAGATCTACTGTCTCTATTATATTATGACAGACCAGCTAGATCTATTGTCTCAATTATAATATGACATTATGACAGACCAGCTAGATCTACTGTCTCTATTGTATTATGACAGACCAGCTAGATCTACTGTCTCTATTATATTATGACAGACCAGCTAGATCTATTGTCTCAATTATAATATGACATTATGACAGACCAGCTAGATCTACTGTCTCTATTGTATTATGACAGACCAGCTAGATCTAGTGTCTCTATTATATTATGACAGACCAGCTAGATCTATTGTCTCAATTATAATATGACATTATGACAGACCAGCTAGATCTACTGTCTCTATTGTATTATGACAGACCAGCTAGATCTACTGTCTCTATTATATTATGACAGACCAGCTAGATCTACTGTCTCAATTATAATATGACATTATGACAGACCAGCTAGATCTACTATCTCTATTATATTATGACAGACCAGCTAGATCTAGTGTCTCTATTATATTATGACAGACCAACTAAATCTACTGTCTCTATTATATTTTGACAGACCAGGTAGATCTACTGTCTCTATTGTATTATGACAGACCAGCTAGATCTACTGTCTCTATTATATTATGAGAGACCAGGTAGATATACCGACTCCATTATAAAATGACAGACCAGCTAGATCTATTCTCGCTATTGTATTATGACAGACCAGCTAGATCAATTGTCTCTATTATAATATGACAGACCAGCTAGATCTATTGTCTCTATTATAATATGACAGACCAGGTAGATATACTGTCTCTATTATATTATGAAAGACCAGCTAAATCTACTGTCTCTATGTCTCTATTATGCTATGACAGACCAGCTATATCTACTGTCTCTATTGTATTATGACAGACCAGCTATATCTACTGTCTCTATTATATTATAACAGACCAGCTAGATCTACTGTGTCTATTATATTATGACAGACCAGCTAGATCTACTGTCTCTTCTGTATTATGACAGACCAGGTCGATATACTGTCTCTATTTAATTATGACAGACCAGGTAGATATACTGTCTCTATTATATTATGACAGACCAACTAAATCTACTGTCTCTATTATATTTTGACAGACCAGCCAGATCTACTGTGTCTATTATATTATGACAGACCAGCTAGATCTACTGTCTATTATATTATGACAGACCAGCGAGATATACTGTCTATTTTATTATGACAGACCAGCTAGATCTACTGTCTCTATTGTATTATGACAGACCAGCTAGATCTACTGTCTCTATTATATTATGAGAGACCAGGTAGATATACCGACTCCATTATAAAATGACAGACCAGCTAGATCTATTCTCGCTATTGTATTATGACAGACCAGCAAGATCAATTGTCTCTATTATAATATGACAGACCAGCTAGATCTACTGTCTCTATTATAATATGACAGACCGGCTAGATCTACTGTCTCTATTATATTATGACAGACCAGCTAGATCTATTGTCTCAATTATAATATGACATTATGACAGACCAGCTAGATCTAATGTCTCTATTGTATTATGACAGACCAGCTAGATCTACTGTCTCTATTATATTATGACAGACCAGCTAGATCTATTGTCTCAATTATAATATGACATTATGACAGACCAGCTAGATCTACTGTCTCTATTGTATTATGACAGACCAGCTAGATCTAGTGTCTCAATTATAATATGACATTATGACAGACCAGCTAGATCTACTGTCTCTATTGTATTATGACAGACCAGCTAGATCTACTGTCTCTATTATATTATGACAGACCAGCTAGATCTACTGTCTCTATTATAAAAATGACAGACCAGCTAGATCTACTGTGTCTATTATATTATGACAGACCAGCTAGATCTACTGTCTATTCTCATTATGACAGACCAGCTAGATATACTGTCTCTATTATATTATGACAGACCAGCTAAATCTACTGTCTCTATTGTATTATGACAGACCAGCTAGATCTACTGTCTCTATTGTATTATGACAGACCAGCTAGATCTACTGTCTCTATTATATTATAACAGACCAGCTAGATCTACTGTGTCTATTATATTATGACAGACCAGCTAGATCTACTTTCTCTTCTATATTATGACAGACCAGGTCGATATACTGTCTCTATTATATTATGACAGACCAGCTAGATCTGTTGTCTCATTATATTATGACAGACCAGCTAGATCTACTGTCTATTTCATTATGACAGACCAGCTAGATCTACTGTCTCTATTGTATTATGACAGACCAGCTAGATCTACTGTCTCTATTATATTATGAGAGACCAGGTAGATATACCGACTCCATTATAAAATGACAGACCAGCTAGATCTATTCTCGCTATTGTATTATGACAGACGAGCTAGATCAATTGTCTCTATTATAATATGACAGACCAGCTAGATCTACTGTCTCTATTATAATATGACAGACGAACTAGATCTACTGTCTCTATTATATTATGACAGACCAGCTAGATCTATTGTCTCTATTATAATATGACATTATGACAGACCAGCTAGATCTACTGTCTCTATTGTATTATGACAGACCAGCTAGATCTACTATCTCTATTATATTATGACAGACCAGCTAGATCTACTGTCTGTATTATATTTTGACAGACCAGGTAGATCTACTGTCCCTATTATACTATGACAGACCAGCTAGATCTACTGTCTCTATTATATTATGACAGACCAGCTAGATCTACTGTCTCTATTATATTATGACAGACCAGCTAGATCTACTGTCTCTATTGTATTATGACAGACCAGCTAGATCTACTGTCTCTATTATATTATGATTGACCAAGTAGATATACCGACTCCATTATAAAATGACAGACCAGCTAGATCTATTCTCGCTGTTGTATTATGACAGACCAGCTAGATCAATTGTCTCTATTATAATATGACAGACCAGCTAGATCTATTGTCTCTATTATAATATGACAGACCGGCTAGATCTACTGTCTCTATTATATTTTGACAGACCAGGTAGATCTACTGTCTCTATTATATTATGACAGACCAGCTAGATCTAGTGTCTCTATTATATTATGACAGACCAACTAAATCTACAGTCTCTATTATATTTTGACAGACCAGGTAGATCTACTGTCTCTATTATATTATGACAGACCAGCTAGATCTACTGTCTCTATTATATTTTGACAGACCAGGTAGATCTACTGTCCCTATTATACTATGACAGACCAGCTAGATCTACTGTCTCTATTATATTTTGACAGACCAGGTAGATCTACTGTCCCTATTATACTATGACAGACCAGCTAGATCTACTGTCTCTATTATATTATGACAGACCAGCTAAATCTACTGTCTCTATGTCTCTATTATGGTATGACAGAGCAGCTAAATCTACTGTCTCTATTGTATTATGACAGACCAGCTAGATCTACTGTCTCTATTATATTATGACAGACCAGGTCGATATACTGTCTCTATTATAATATGACAGACCGGCTAGATCTACTGTCTCTATTATATTATGACAGACCAGCTAGATCTACTATCTCTATTATATTATGACAGACGAGCTAGATCTAGTGTCTCTATTATATTATGACAGACCAACTAAATCTACTGTCTCTATTATATTTTGACAGACCAGGTAGATCTACTGTCCCTATTATACTATGACAGACCAGCTAGATTTACTGTCTCTATTATATTATGACAGACCAGCTAGATCTACTGTCTCTATTATATTATGACAGACCAGCTAGATCTACTGTCTCTATTATAAAATGACAGACCAGCTAAATCTACTGTCTCTATGTCTCTATTATGGTATGACAGAGTAGCTAAATCTACTGTCTCTATTGTATTATGACAGACCAGCTAGATCTACTGTCTCTATTGTATTATGACAGACCAGCTAGATCTACTGTCTCTATTATATTATAACAGACCAGCTAGATCTACTGTGTCTATTATATTATGACAGACCAGGTCGATATACTGTCTCTATTATATTATGACAGACCAGGTAGATCTACTGTGTCTATTATATTATGACAGACCAGCTAGATCTACTGTCTATTATATTATGACAGACCAGCTAGATCTACTGTATATTTTATTATGACAGACCAGCTAGATCTACTGTCTCTATTGTATTATGACAGACCAGCTAGATCTACTGTCTCTATTATATTATGAGAGACCAGGTAGATATACAGACTCCATTATAAAATGACAGACCAGCTAGATCTGTTCTTGCTATTGTATTATGACAGACCAGCAAGATCAATTGTCTGTATTATAATATGACAGACCAGCTATATCTACTGTCTCTATTATAATATGACAGACCAGCTAGATCTACTGTCTCTATTATATTATGACAGACCAGCTAGATCTATTGTCTCTATTATAATATGACATTATGACAGACCAGCTAGATCTACTGTTTCTATTGTATTATGACAGACCAGCTAGATCTACTATCTCTATTATATTATGACAGACCAGCTAGATCTAGTGTCTCTATTATATTAAGACAGACCAACTACATCTACTGTCTCTATTATACTATGACAGACCAGCTAGATCTACTGTCTCTATTATATTATGACAGACCAGCTAGATCTACTGTCTCTATTATATTATTACAGACCAGGTAGATATACTGTCTCTATTATATTATGACAGACCAGCTAAATCTACTGTCTCTATGTCTCTATTATGTTATGACAGACCAGCTAAATCTACTGTCTCTATGTCTCTATTATAAAATGACAGACCAGCTAGATCTACTGTCTATTATATTATGACAGGCCAGCTAGATCTACTGTCTCTATTGTATTATGACAGACCAGGTAGATCTACTGTCTCTATTGTATTATGACAGACCAGCTAGATCTACTGTCTGTATTATATTATGACAGACCAGCTAGATCTACTGTGTCTATTATATTATGACAGACCAGCTAGATCTACTGTCTCTATTATAAAATGACAGACCAGGTAGATATACTGTCTCTATTATATTATGAAAGTCCAGCTAAATCTACTGTCTCTATGTCTCTATTATGCTATGACAGACCAGCTAAATCTACTGTCTCTATTGTATTATGACAGACCAGCTAGATCTACTGTCTCTATTATATTATAACAGACCAGCTAGATCTACTGTGTCTATTATATTATGACAGGCCAGCTAGATCTACTGTCTCTATTGTATTATGACAGACCAGGTAGATCTACTGTCTCTATTGTATTATGACAGACCAGCTAGATCTACTGTCTATATTATATTATGACAGACCAGCTAGATCTACTGTGTCTATTATATTATGACAGACCAGCTAGATCTACTGTCTATTACATTATGACAGACCAACTAGATCTACTGTTTCTATTATATTATGACAGACCAGGTAGATATAATGTCTCCATTATAAAATGACAGACCAGCTACATCTACTGTCTCTATTGTATTATGACTGACCAGCTAGATCTACTGTCTCTATTATATTATGACAGACCAGCTAGATCTACTGTCTCTATTGTATTATGACAGACCAGCTAGATCTACTGTCTCTATTATATTATGACAGACCAGCTAGATCTACTGTCTCTATTATATTATGACAGACCAGCTAGATCTACTGTCTCTATTGTATTATGACAGACCAGCTAGATCTACTGTCTCTATTGTATTATGACAGACCAGCTAGATCTACTGTCTCTATTATATTATAACAGACCAGCTAGATCTACTGTGTCTATTATATTATGACAGACCAGGTCGATATACTGTCTCTATTATATTATGACAGACCAGGTAGATCTACTGTGTCTATTATATTATGACAGACCAGCTAGATCTACTGTCTATTATATTATGACAGACCAGCTAGATCTACTGTATATTTTATTATGACAGACCAGCTAGATCTACTGTCTCTATTGTATTATGACAGACCAGCTAGATCTACTGTCTCTATTATATTATGAGAGACCAGGTAGATATACAGACTCCATTATAAAATGACAGACCAGCTAGATCTGTTCTTGCTATTGTATTATGACAGACCAGCAAGATCAATTGTCTGTATTATAATATGACAGACCAGCTATATCTACTGTCTCTATTATAATATGACAGACCAGCTAGATCTACTGTCTCTATTATATTATGACAGACCAGCTAGATCTATTGTCTCTATTATAATATGACATTATGACAGACCAGCTAGATCTACTGTTTCTATTGTATTATGACAGACCAGCTAGATCTACTATCTCTATTATATTATGACAGACCAGCTAGATCTAGTGTCTCTATTATATTAAGACAGACCAACTACATCTACTGTCTCTATTATACTATGACAGACCAGCTAGATCTACTGTCTCTATTATATTATGACAGACCAGCTAGATCTACTGTCTCTATTATATTATTACAGACCAACTACATCTACTGTCTCTATTATACTATGACAGACCAGCTAGATCTACTGTCTCTATTATATTATGACAGACCAGCTAAATCTACTGTCTCTATGTCTCTATTATGTTATGACAGACCAGCTAAATCTACTGTCTCTATGTCTCTATTATAAAATGACAGACCAGCTAGATCTACTGTCTATTATATTATGACAGGCCAGCTAGATCTACTGTCTCTATTGTATTATGACAGACCAGGTAGATCTACTGTCTCTATTGTATTATGACAGACCAGCTAGAACTACTGTCTGTATTATATTATGACAGACCAGCTAGATCTACTGTGTCTATTATATTATGACAGACCAGCTAGATCTACTGTCTCTATTATAAAATGACAGACCAGGTAGATATACTGTCTCTATTATATTATGAAAGTCCAGCTAAATCTACTGTCTCTATGTCTCTATTATGCTATGACAGACCAGCTAAATCTACTGTCTCTATTGTATTATGACAGACCAACTAGATCTACTGTCTCTATTATATTATAACAGACCAGCTAGATCTACTGTGTCTATTATATTATGACAGGCCAGCTAGATCTACTGTCTCTATTGTATTATGACAGACCAGGTAGATCTACTGTCTCTATTGTATTATGACAGACCAGCTAGATCTACTGTCTATATTATATTATGACAGACCAGCTAGATCTACTGTCTATATTATATTATGACAGACCAGCTAGATCTACTGTGTCTATTATATTATGACAGACCAGCTAGATCTACTGTCTATTACATTATGACAGACCAACTAGATCTACTGTTTCTATTATATTATGACAGACCAGGTAGATATAATGTCTCCATTATAAAATGACAGACCAGCTACATCTACTGTCTCTATTGTATTATGACTGACCAGCTAGATCTACTGTCTCTATTATATTATGACAGACCAGCTAGATCTACTGTCTCTATTGTATTATGACAGACCAGCTAGATCTACTGTCTCTATTATATTATGACAGACCAGCTAGATCTACTGTCTATTATATTATGACAGACCAGCTAGATCTACTTTCTATTATATTATGACAGACCAGCTAGATCTACTGTCTCTATTATAATATGACAGACCAGCTAGATCTACTGTCTCTATTGTATTATGACAGACCAGCTAGATCTACTGTCTCTATTATATTATGACAGACCAGCTAGATCTACTATCTCTATTATATTATGACAGACCAGCTAGATCTAGTGTCTCTATTATATTATGACAGACCAACTAAATATACTGTCTCTATTATATTTTGACAGACCAGGTAGATCTACTGTCTCTATTATATTATGAGAGACCAGCTAGATCTACTGTCTGTATTATATTTTGACAGACCAGCTAGATCTACTGTCTCTATTATATTATGACAGACAAGCTAGATCTACTGTCTCTATTATATTATGACAGACCAGGTAGATATACTGTCTCTATTATATTATGACAGACCAGGTAGATATACTGTCTCTATTATATTATGACAGACCAGCTAAATCTACTGTCTCTATGTCTCTATTATGTTATGAAAGACCAGCTAAATCTACTGTCTCTATGTCTCTATTATAAAATGACAGACCAGCTAGATCTACTGTCTATATTACATACCTTAAGGGAACATTTCGGCAGTTGCTGTATGGTTAGTGAGAAAGTCCATATTGCAAATGTACGGTCCCTTACTAGACGTCCGAAATCGTTTGTAAAATTCCCGGACGGCGTCGGGCCCAGCGGCAGGGCCAGACCTACCGGGAAGTCATCAAATGAACTTTGTCGGACATTCGGTTTCCGTTTTACAAAAATAATCAGATTTTGGTCATTTTCCGCTGTCCCGGAAAATCCCACAAGAGGGCATAAGCAATCATATATATCATGCTATTGGACAAAACATCATGATTCACGACGGGCCTTATCTCGAAAACGGAAAATATTTGAAGCCGAAACTCAGTGAGCGTAGGTTTGGCATAATGGGCAGTTGGCCCCTAACAAGATGGCGTCTAGGCCTCAACGGTTTTTGAGTTATGGCCATTTATCTGGGATTAAAGGTCCAAAATGAAAATAGAGAAAATATTTTTCCACTTCACGTCAAAGTCAAGGAGTCTCCGGTGTCAATAAAAAGAACCAGCCATTTATCTATCGTCATTTAAGAGAAATCGTACAATGACAGATTGGTGATGTTCATGGATAGGTGGGTTTTTTTTCAACGGTTACAGATCCAGTTGCAGGGTGTTCTTACGAATCTTTTTAAAGTGTGCTGCGGAGCTCTGCGAGATTCCTGTGATTTTCTATGATTTTCTGAAATAACACACACTACCTAAACCCTCTGTAAATAACTCAGTTCTTAACGTAAAGACTTAAAACTCTGGATTCTGTTAAGGCATACCCCAATCAGGATATGAATTTATTTATAGCTTCCTGTGCGAACCGGAAGTGCCTTAAATGGTGTCACAGTGGCAGTTTCCAAGGGTTAAAAAGGTCAGATCTTTTCAAAACTTCATATGTGTGATTAGGCAACCCCCATAAACTCAGTCATTTCTCCCAACAGATGTCAAAGAAAGGCTCTCTCTCACACACACACACACAGAAACACACACACAACAAGGATGGAGTGACAAAGTGCGGTGCTTAAAGACACACAAAGCCTACAATGGCATTTCCATATTCTCTAGGCCGTGCCGAGTTCAACAAGATGCCCCGCTTGACCGTAGCTCGCTCGGTCTAAGCACAGCGACCATTAGCAAAGTAGGCCCAAAATGAAGGCTGGCCCTCAATGTCATTTGCTTTTGGGTGACAGTGAGAGAACCGTTAAGGTGAAGCACAATTCGACCTCAGGAACGTACCTGAGGTCCTCCCGATCCGTAAAAGCCTAACATTGACCGTGTGGCATTAACCCTTACCAGTTTAAAGAAGGTGTTTACATCAAACCGTTTGCATTGACTTCTCTCCCCATAGGAATACATTGCCTGCACCTCTAAATTCAACCTGAAGCCTATGTGGGTTATGAATGCCTTATGAACCTGTCTTCTATGACAGTCAATCAGACCACTATGAGGTCTACCTGTGTCGATTCTAAGCTTCCTGGAGCAACCGGAAGTGGTTAAATTGACCCAAAGGTGTTTTGATCTGCATAACCTTCAAAGGTGAAAATGACTACATTCAACCCTGTGTAGATCGTAGATCAGTCAATTCTTAACTTAAAGACTTAAAACTCAGGATTCTGTAAGAGTCTACCTCAGTCAAGACATGTGTTTAACTATAGCTTCCTGTGCCAACCGGAAGTGCCTTTAATTGGGTCACACTGTCTGTTTTGAAGGGTTAGAAAAGTCACATCTCTCCAAAACTTCATATGTGTGACTAGGTAACCCTCCTAAACTGTAAATCAGTCATTTCTCCCAGCAGATGTCAAAGAAAAGCTCTCACACACACAGCAAGGATGGAGTGAAAAGTGCGGTGCTCAAAGACACAGAGAGCAGGCAATGGCATAAACATAATCTCTAGGCCGTGCCGAGTTCAACGAGATATCCCGCTTGACCGTAGCTCGCTCGTTCTGAGCGCAGCGACCATGAGAAAATTAGGCCCAAAATGAAGCCTGCTCCACAACGTCATTTGCTTTTGGGTGACAGTAAGAGAACCGTTAGGGTGAGAAGCACAATTCGACCTCAGGTATGTTCCTAAGGTCCTTCTGATCTGTGCAAGCCTAACCTTGACCGTGTGGCATTAACCCTTAATAGTTAAAAGAAGGTGTTTACTTCAAAGAGTTTGCATTGACTTCTCTCCCCATAGGAATACATTGCCTGCACCCCTAAATTCAACCCTAAGCCTATATGGGTTATGAATGCCGTATGAACCTGTATTTGGTAACAGTCCATCAGGCCAGTATGAGGTCTACCTGTGTTGATTCTAAGCTTCCTGGAGCAACCGGAAGTGGTTAAAATCACCCTAAAAGTGTATATCCATACCCTGCCTGCAGTTTGATAGACATAGTGCATTCAACCCTGTGTAAATCAGTCAATTCTAAACGTAAAGAATTAAAACTCAGGATTCTGTAACAGCATACCCCAATGAGGATATGTGTTGACGTATAGCTTCCTGTGCCAACCGGAAGTGCCATAATTGGTGTCTCAGGAGCTGTTTCGAAGGGTTAAAAAAAAAATCTGTCCAAAACTTCATATTTGTGATTAGGAAACCCCATGAACTGTAAATCAGTCATTTTTCCCATAAAATTTAAAAGGAAAACTAAATCACACAGACACACAACTTGTAAGGAGGGACGTATTGGGGTGCGTAGAGACTGATAGTGCCTGCAATAGTAAGCTTTGTTCGAGCTAAAAAAGAACCGTCAGACCTAGAGTTCCGAAACTTTAGAAACCTGTTCTAGACCTCATGTCGATAGTGCGTGGTGAGTTAGGTGGCTCTAGAACGTTCGCGGACCGAGAAACAGCCTTGTACATTTGCAATGACTTCAATTCATTTTGACCATTACGAAAATGACAACATTTAGAAATGTCCCAGAGTCGTAAGACTAGGTGCATTGCGACCGTCTCGGCCCATAGAGACGGAACCCAACGTTTCTGTCCGATAGCTCATTCAAGGACCCCGTAGCAAGTCATGGAAACAAGTGGATTTTCAGCACCAATTAGGGTTTTTCTCGGACACCAAATGACCTATCGAGCCGAAACTTGGGATTCGGGGTCGCCTAAGCTACACATAACATAAGAAATGGACCCGCAGCTAGAACGTAACTACGTGTTTTATGGTTTCTTTATGGTTTGAACCGAAGGCGTTGTGAATTTTGGGCCAGCTCTGAAGTATGTGATAGTTGGCTACTAAACGAGTTGGAAAAAGTGGGTTTGGTGTCAGTTTGTATCAGTTTGGTGTCAGAATGATATCTAATTGACTGATGGACGGTGACTTGCTGGTGACTCTTGTCCATTTGCAATATGTTTAAACAGTGAGGTACCATCACCAAAGTGACATTCTGAAATCAACCCTAATGAGCGATTAAGATTAACCAGAATCACTGCCCAGCCATCCCGAGTTCATCGGGCCAGTCAATTTCGCATTCCTGCAGGATTTTTATAGCATGACAAATTTGTGATGGTACCTGCCCATTGAACCATACTGCAAATGCACAGTGACTTTGCAAAAGTAAGAAAACATAAAAAATGGACATGATGAAATTGGAAAGTAGCAACTATCACTGCCAGGCCATCCTGTGTTCATCGGGCCAGTCAATTTCGCATTCCTGGATTTTTATAGCATGTCAAATTTGTGATGGTACCTGCCCATTGAACCTGCAAATGCACAGTGACTTTGCAAAAGTAAGAAAACAGTGAAAAAAAACATCACAAATGGACATGATGAAGTCAACACAACGAGATGGAAAGGAGCAACTATCACTGCCAGGCCATCCTGTGTTTATCTGGCCAGTCAATTTTGCATTTCTGCAGGATTTTTGAGCATGTCAAATTTCTTATGGTAAATGCCCATTGAACCATATTGCAAATGCACGTGCACTTGCAATATGATTCAACAGTGAAAAACATCACCAAATGGACATGATGAAGTCAACACAACGAGTGATGGAAAGGAACAACTATCACTGCCCGGCCATCCTGTGTTCCCATAGCGGGCATTAATATTAGAATGACCAGTAAATGCATTTACAACAATATTTTTATTTTGGGTTACCAGGTGCCTATTTTCAATCACCAGTTGCACAACAATGCGTATCCATCAGAATATTTTAAACAGTCCTCATAAAGGTCTACAGCAATTGTGAGGACTAATGAAACACACACGTCTTTTAATCGATCCTGAGGAAAGAGAGAAAATGTACAGAGCGCTTTCAGGGCACTGTTTTTGGCGTGACCGAGACCTTTCGGCACGCTCAACGTCTCGTGAGCGCGCGATTCACACACTGACAAGCCCCATAGAAGGCAGCCTTCACGCTGAACACGTAGAAACTGTTCCCAGAGCCTTTTGGGAAGTGCGTTAAATATGACGTCAAAGCAGAGGCAACTTTTTCCATTACAAGAGAGATTTTGGGAGAATGCATGCCCTGACACTTCTGTTTTACATAGAGACAAAATTTAAACGGATTTAGAATTGTTAGAGTGTTTTCTATTCGATAATATTTTTAATATGCAAATATTAGCAACTTTTGAAAAAAATGTATCCTGTTTTATATGGGTACCCAAATCCTCCAGAAGGGGCAGTAAACCGTGGTATCCTGAACAGGATAAAGCACTCAGGATGGCCCCCATAGATAGAGGGCCGTAGTAGGGTACTCCATAGTGGGCATGGATAATAGGAGTCCCGGTAAATGCATTTACAATCATATTTTTATTTTGGGTTACCAGGTGCCTATTTTCAATCACCAGTTGCACAACAATGCACGTGCATTTGCAATATGATTCTATAGTGAAAAAACATCACCAAATGGACATGATGAAATCAACACAATGAGCGTTGGAAAGTAGCAACTATCACTGCCAGGCCATCCTGTGTTCATCAGGCAAGTCAATTTAGCATTCCTGCAGGATTTTTATAGCATGACAAATTCATGATGGTACATGCCCATTGAACCATATTGCAAATGCACAGTGACTTTGCAAAAGTGAGAAAACATAAACAAATGGACATGATGAAATCAACACAACGAGTGATGGAAAGGTACAACTATCACTGCTCGGCCATCCTGTGTTCATCAGGCCAGTCAATTTAGCATTTCTGCAGGAGTTTTGAGCATGTCAAATTTCTTATGGCATTTGGCCCCAAAAAAAGTGACTTTTGACTTTGACTTTTGACTTTGACTTTTGACTTCCTATGAAATCATATTGCAAATGGACAAATCATATTCCTTATGCACAAGTAAAAATAAAAAAAATATGATAATAACATTTTACAAAAGTATATTCATACAGTCCTTACACATGATTAATTGACATAAAATCGAAACAATTTCTAAAAACGGTCCAGAAAGCACTTTTTACAAGGGTGATACGTTTTTTTTTTAAAGTTCAAATTTTCGACTTTTAACTTCCTGAAAGCATATTGTAAATGGACAAAACATTTGACATGCCTTATGCGCATGTAAAAAAAAAAAAATTATGATAATAAAATTGGAATTTCGAAAAAGTAAAGTAAACACCTTATTTTAACTATTAAGGTTTAATGCCACACGGTCAAGGTTAGGCTTGCACAGATCGGGAGGACCTTAGGAACGTACCTGAGGTATAATTGTACTTCTCACCTAACGGTTCTCTCACTGTCACCCAAAAGCAAATTACGTTGCTGGGCAGGCTTCATTTGGGCCTACTTTTCTCATGGTCGCTGCGCTTAGACCGAGCGAGCTACGGTCAAGCGGGGCATCTCGTTAAACTTGCACGGCCTAGAGAATATGGAAATGCCATTGCTGGCTCTGTGTGTCTTTAAGCACCGCACTTTGTCACTCCATCCTTGCTGTGTGTGTGTCTGTGTGTGTGTGTGTGAGAGAGCTTTTCTTTGACATCTGTTGGGAGAAATGACTGACTTACAGTTTATGGGGTTGCCTAATCACACATATGAAGTTTTGAAAAGATCTGACCTTTTTAACCCTTGGAAACTGCCACTGTGACACCATTTAAGGCACTTCTGGTTGGTACATGAAGCTATAAATGAACTCATATCCTTATTGGGGTATGCCTTTACAGAATCCTGAGTTTGAAGTCTTTACGTTAAGAACTGAGTTATTTACGGAGGGTTTAGTGAGTGTGTGTTATTTCAGAAAATCATAGAAAATCACAGAAATCTCGCAGAGCTCCGCAGCACACTTTAAAAAGATTCATTTGAACATCCTGCAACTGGATCTGTAACTGTTGAAAAAAAAAAACACCTATCTTTGAACATCACCAATCTGTCATTGTACGATTTCTCTTAAATGACGATAGATAAATGGCTGGTTCTTGTTTTATTGACACCGGAGGCTCCTTGACTTTGACGTGAAGTGGAAAAATAATTTTGCTATTTTCATTTTGGACCTTTAATCCCAGATAAATGGCCATAACTCAAAAACCGTTGAGGCCTAGATGCCATCTTTTTCGAGGCCAACTGCCCATTATGCCAAACCTACGCTCACAGGTTTCGGCTTGAAATATTTTCAGTTTTCCATATAAGGCCCGTCGTGATTCGTGATGTTTTGTCCAATAGCAATATGATAGCTTATGCCCTCTTGTGGGATTTTCCGGGACAGTGGAAAAATGACCAAAATTTGATTATTTTATAAAGCGGAAACCGAATGTCCGACAAAGTTCATATGATGACTTCCCGTTAGGACCGGCCCTGCCGCTCGGCCCCGAAGCCGTCCGCAAATTTTACAAACGTTTTCGGACGTCTAGTAAGGGGACCGTACATTTGCAATATGGACTTTCTCACTAACCATACAGCAAATGTCAAAATGTTCCCTTGAGGTATGTCAGAAGTAGGATTTGAACCCACGCCTCCATTGGAGACTGCGACCTGAACGCAGCGCCTTAGACCGCTCGGCCATCCTGACTACAGCACAGTAGGACAACAGGTCCCACATGGCTGAAATCTTAACAAATGGCTTAATGGGTATTTTCAACGCAATCGTGTTATTATTTATTTTTAGGGTTTAACAAGGCAGCTCAACTGTGACATGTGGCTTGACTT
>NW_026290894.1:0-162500 GCF_023373465.1 Oncorhynchus keta
TACGGTAGTCTAGGCCTAGTTCTTCACCCTACGGTAGTCCTAGGCCTGGTTCTTCTTCACCCTACGGTAGTCTAGGCCTGGTTCTTCACCCCTACGGTAGTCTAGGCCTGGTTCTTCACCCTACGGTAGTCTAGGCCTGGTTCTTCACCCTACGGTAGTCTAGGCCTGGTTCTTTCACCCCTACGGTAGTCTAGGCCCTAGTTCTTCACCCTACGGTAGTCTAGGCCTGGTTCTTCACCCTACGGTAGTCTAGGCCTGAGTTCTTCACCCCTACGGTAGTCTAGGCCTAGTTCTTCACCCTACGGTAGTCTAGGCCTAGTTCTTCACCCTACGGTAGTCTAGGCCTAGTTCTTCACCCTATGGCAGTCTAGGCCTAGTTCTTCACCCTACGGTAGTCTAGGCCTAGTTCTTCACCCTACGGTAGTCTAGGCCTGGTTCTTCACCCTACGGTAGTCTAGGCCTAGTTCTTCACCCTACGGTAGTCTAGGCCTAGTTCTTCAGCCTACGGTAGTCTAGGCCTAGTTCTTCAGCCTACGGTAGTCTAGGCCTAGTTCTTCACCCTACGGTAGTCTAGGCCTGGTTCTTCACCCTACGGTAGTCTAGGCCTGGTTCTTCACCCTACGGTAGTCTAGGCCTGGTTCTTCACCCTACGGTAGTCTAGGCCTAGTTCTTCACCCTACGGTAGTCTAGGCCTAGTTCTTCAGCCTACGGTAGTCTAGGCCTAGTTCTTCACCCTACGGTAGTCTAGGCCTAGTTCTTCACCCTACGGTAGTCTAGGCCTGGTTCTTCACCCTACGGTAGTCTAGGCCTGGTTCTTCACCCTACGGTAGTCTAGGCCTGGTTCTTCACCCTACGGTAGTCTAGGCCTATTTTTAGACTTTGGTCAACGTCAATGTTGCATTTCCCTTTTTCTGTCTGAAGTGAAATAAATGTTTGAGTTTGAGTATGTCAGGACTGCTGTTAGCTGTATAGGTCAGGAAGTCTGGCTATTTGACCCATATTAAGTAGGTCTATATTAGTTATGTTTGAATATTGAATTTTTCCAAATGGTGTCGCACTTCAAAAGTGATATCAGAAACAACAGAACCAGGGCAATGAGGGAAAGCAGCCCAGATATCACAGATGTAATCATGACTACATCTACTTACATCAGAAACAACAGAACCAGGGCAATGAGGGAAAGCAGCCCAGATATCACAGATGTAATCATGACTACATCTACTTACATCAGAAACAACAGAACCAGGGCAATGAGGGAAAGCAGCCCAGATATCACAGATGTAATCATGACTACATCTACTTACATCAGAAACAACAGAACCAGGGCAATGAGGGAAAGCAGCCCAGATATCACAGATGTAATCATGACTACATCTACTTACATCAGAAACAACAGAACCAGGGCAATGAGGAAAGCAGCCCAGATATCACAGATGTAATCATGACTACATCTACTTACATCAGAAACAACAGAACCAGGGTAATGAGGGAAAGCAGCCCAGATATCACAGATGTAATCATGACTACATCTACTTACATCAGAAACAACAGAACCAGGGCAATGAGGAAAGCAGCCCAGATATCACAGATGTAATCATGACTACATCTACTTACATCAGAAACAACAGAACCAGGGTAATGAGGGAAAGCAGCCCAGATATCACAGATGTAATCATGACTACATCTACTTACATCAGAAACAACAGAACCAGGGCAATGAGGAAAGCAGCCCAGATATCACAGATGTAATCATGACTACATCTACTTACATCAGAAACAACAGAACCAGGGCAATGAGGAAAGCAGCCCAGATATCACAGATGTAATCATGACTACATCTACTTACATCAGAAACAACAGAACCAGGGCAATGAGGGAAAGCAGCCCAGATATCACAGATGTAATCATGACTACATCTACTTACATCAGAAACAACAGAACCAGGGCAATGAGGGAAAGCAGCCCAGATATCACAGATGTAATCATGACTACATCTACTTACATCAGAAACAACAGAACCAGGGTAATGAGGGAAAGCAGCCCAGATATCACAGATGTAATCATGACTACATCTACTTACATCAGAAACAACAGAACCAGGGCAATGAGGGAAAGCAGCCCAGATATCACAGATGTAATCATGACTACATCTACTTACATCAGAAACAACAGAACCAGGGCAATGAGGGAAAGCAGCCCAGATATCACAGATGTAATCATGACTACATCTACTTACATCAGAAACAACAGAACCAGGGCAAAAATGAGGAAAGCAGCCCAGATATCACAGATGTAATCATGACTACATCTACTTACATCAGAAACAACAGAACCAGGGTAATGAGGGAAAGCAGCCCAGATATCACAGATGTAATCATGACTACATCTACTTACATCAGAAACAACAGAACCAGGGTAATGAGGAAAGCAGCCCAGATATCACAGATGTAATCATGACTACATCTACTTACATCAGAAACAACAGAACCAGGGCAATGAGGAAAGCAGCCCAGATATCACAGATGTAATCATGACTACATCTACTTACATCAGAAACAACAGAACCAGGGCAATGAGGGAAAGCAGCCCAGATATCACAGATGTAATCATGACTACATCTACTTACATCAGAAACAACAGAACCAGGGCAATGAGGGAAAGCAGCCCAGATATCACAGATGTAATCATGACTACATCTACTTACATCAGAAACAACAGAACCAGGGCAATGAGGGAAAGCAGCCCAGATATCACAGATGTAATCATGACTACATCTACTTACATCAGAAACAACAGAACCAGGGTAATGAGGGAAAGCAGCCCAGATATCACAGATGTAATCATGACTACATCTACTTACATCAGAAACAACAGAACCAGGGTAATGAGGGAAAGCAGCCCAGATATCACAGATGTAATCATGACTACATCTACTTACATCAGAAACAACAGAACCAGGGCAATGAGGGAAAGCAGCCCAGATATCACAGATGTAATCATGACTACATCTACTTACATCAGAAACAACAGAACCAGGGTAATGAGGAAAGCAGCCCAGATATCACAGATGTAATCATGACTACATCTACTTACATCAGAAACAACAGAACCAGGGCAATGAGGGAAAGCAGCCCAGATATCACAGATGTAATCATGACTACATCTACTTACATCAGAAACAACAGAACCAGGGCAATGAGGGAAAGCAGCCCAGATATCACAGATGTAATCATGACTACATCTACTTACATCAGAAACAACAGAACCAGGGCAATGAGGGAAAGCAGCCCAGATATCACAGATGTAATCATGACTACATCTACTTACATCAGAAACAACAGAACCAGGGCAATGAGGGAAAGCAGCCCAGATATCACAGATGTAATCATGACTACATCTACTTACATCAGAAACAACAGAACCAGGGCAATGAGGGAAAGCAGCCCAGATATCACAGATGTAATCATGACTACATCTACTTACATCAGAAACAACAGAACCAGGGCAATGAGGGAAAGCAGCCCAGATATCACAGATGTAATCATGACTACATCTACTTACATCCCTTATTTTTTTTACACACACACAAAAAAAAGATAAACCTAAAGACAAAAATAGCTTGAATCAGAATTTAAGCCCAATGAAACTAGAATACAGAACACAAACTGCAGGCGTTGAATCATATTCAGATCTTAACCAGTTAATCCCCTTGGAAAAAGCCTTTACTTCAGCGCCAGCAGGGGGTGCTGTCCAGTTCCTGCCACTGTGGAACTACAGCTTGAGTCGATGGAGAAAGCCTCTGAGCAGGAGTGCTGATCTAGGATCTGTCCATGTCTGGAGAAAGCCTCTGAGCAGGAGTGCTGATCTAGGATCTGTCCATGTCTGGAGAAAGCCTCTGAGCAGGAGTGCTGATCTAGGATCTGTCCATGTCTGGAGAAAGCCTCTGAGCAGGAGTGCTGATCTAGGATCTGTACATGTCTGGAGAAAGCCTCTTAGCACACTCTTAGTCCCTCAGGGACCATATTCACAAAGCCGCTGATCTAGGATCTGTCCATGTAATCTTATTCATTATGATCAAAAAATGAATACAAATCCAAGATCAGTAGGCTACTGATTTTTTAAATTGAACCTTTATTTAACGAGGCATGCCAGTTACGAACAAATTATTATTTACAATGACGGCCTACACCGGCCAAACCCTAACCCGGACAGCGCTGGGCCAGTTGTGTGCCTCCCTAACAGAATTCCCAATCGTGGCCTGTTGTGATACAGCCTGGAATCGAACCTCTAGCACCGAGATGCAGTGCCTTGGTCCGCTGCGCCACTCGGGAGCCGTACTCTGAGACCCATTGTGAACACAGGCTCTGATGGGGGTCAAAGGTGCAGTATGTAGTTCCGACGTTTTAGACATAGTTTAGAATATATTAATACATGTTACAAACATTTAGTTTCAAGGCATACTTGAGTTTTGGAATTCACCAGACATCACAAATGTATATATCAAGTATGTCACCCACAAACTGAATCTGGTAATTTTCTCACTGAACTACAGTTAAAATATGGCATTACAGCTTCCTCTGCTGGCCAAATCACAATCCTTGCACAGCAAAGGATTATCTTCATCAAATCAACTCCCACAACAGTCTAGAATTGGTCCATGTTATTCCTGGTAAGTCCAGGACTCCCGTAGGATAATTCAGGGCAGAGGTAAGACAAGGTCGTCAGGTTACACATCATCACCTCTCCAACCGGCTTTATTGATTTCATTAGAAAGTGAAGTATAACAGAGCTGCTTTGGACGTATCACGCTTCTGTGATGAGACACCTTTACCTGAGACCTGAAGACTTGTGTTGGCTGCCCAAGATAATGTCTAGGTTGAAGCTCAGAGGGCTAACACAGTCTCATGGTAAAGCAGGAGACCCAGGCTCCAACCTCAGACCGTCACACGATATCATCCAAAGCTGTTATTGGTTTAGGCTCAGTAGAATAGCTGCTGGTTTAAAGCTGCAATCCTTCATGGTGAAACTGCCCTGTCCGTTTGAGGTACTACTACAACAAAGAAGATACTGTAAACATCCAACACAGCTTCCTCTGACATCATCACACCTGCAATAGAACAGCACAATATGGGGGCGGCAGCGTAGCCTAGTGGTTAGAGCTTTGGACTAGTAACCGGAAGGTTGCAAGTTCAAACCCCCGAACTGACAAGGAACAAACCTGTCACTCTGCCCCTGAACAGGCAGTTGTGTTCCTAGGCCGTCATTGAAAATACATAATATAAAATAAACAAGAATTTGCTCTTAACTGACTTTTAAAGGTAAAAATAAAAGACATTTATTTTGCCTACACTGCTGGATGCTCCTCTCCTCCATTTCATCAACCAAAACCATAGCAACGGGAGGGCGAACAGTGACTCTCTTTCCCCTAATGCCGATTTGATCTTTAAGCTCAGCAGGCTAACGCAGTCATGTGGCGAATGGAAGACCGTGGTTCCAATGTAATGTCGTGTCAACGGTATTTCTGATTCTCAAATGTACATGTGTTTGATGACTATCTAATGAATCTGTAGGCCTTCCGCCCATAGGGCTTTGTGTTCCAGGAGAGAGAAATATGTTGACGGACCGGTCCCGTGGTAACCGCAGAGATGGTAGAGAAAGCCAGATATCTCTTGAAGAAAAATAGGGTCGTGATGCGGGAACACTGTTTAAACCATTTACAGACAGGAACCTTGGACATGTTTGTAAATTGTAAACATCTTAATTATCCACCATGTTGTTTTTCAGTGCGTTTGTTGTCTCAACCCTGATCCTAACCCTAGCTTCATGTCCACACACCGGCTCTACCCTAACCCTAATCCTGTCCCTAACCCTAGCTTCATGTCCACACACCGGCTCTACCCTAACCCTAATCCTGTCCCTAACCCTAGCTTCATGTCCACACACCGGCTCTACCCTAACCCTAATCCTGTCCCTAACCCTAGCTTCATGTCCACACACCGGCTCTACTCTAACCCTAATCCTGTCCCTAACCCTAGCTTCATGTCCACACACCGGCTCTACCCTTAACCCTAATCCTGTCCCTAACCCTAGCTTCATGTCCACCCACCGGCTCTACCCTAACCCTTAACCCTAACCCTGTCCCTAACCCTTAACCCTAACCCTGTTCCTAAACCTAGCTTCATGTCCACACACCGGCTCTACCCTTAACCCTAATCCTGTCCCTAACCCTAGCTTCATGTCCACCCACCGGCTCTACCCTAACCCTTAACCCTAACCCTGTCCCTAACCCTTAACCCTAACCCTGTTCCTAAACCTAGCTTCATGTCCACCCACCGGCTCTACCCTAACCCTTAACCCTAACCCTGTCCCTAACCCTTAACCCTAACCCTGTTCCTAAACCTAGCTTCATGTCCACACACCGGCTCTACCCTTAACCCTAATCCTGTCCCTAACCCTAGCTTCATGTCCACACACCGGCTCTACCCTTAACCCTAATCCTGTCCCTAACCCTAGCTTCATGTCCACACACCGGCTGTACCCTAACCCTTAACCCTAACCCTGTCCCTAACCCTAGCTTCATGTCCACACACCGGCTCTACCCTAACCCTTAACCCTAACCCTGTCCCTAACCCTAACCCTGTCCCTAACCCTAGCTTTATGTCTACACACCGGCTCTACCTCAACCCTTAACCTTAAACTTAACCCTGACCCTACTGCTACTTAGTGGTGCTAACCTTAACCCTAACCCCGACCCTACTGCTACCTGGTGGTGCTAACCTTAACCCTAACCCTAACCCTACTGCTACCTGGTGGTGCTAACCTTAACCCTAACCCTACTGCTACCTGGTGGTGCTAACCTTAACCCTGACCCTGACCCTACTGCTACCTGGTGGTGCTAACCTTAACCCTGACCCTACTGCTACCTGGTGGTGCTAACCTTAACCCTAACCCTGACCCTACTGCTACCTGGTGGTGCTAACCTTAACCCCAACCCTGAACTTAACCCTACTGCTACCTGGTGGTGCTAACCTAACCTTGACCCTAACCCTAACCTGGTGACCTGACCCTAACCCTACTGCTACCTTGTGGTGCTAACCTTAACCCTGACCCTAACCCTACTGCTACCTGGTGTTGCTAACCTTAACCCTAACCCTACTGCTACCTGGTTGTGCTAACCTTAACCCTAACCCTACTGCTACCTGGTGGTGCTAACCTTAACCCTGACCCTGACCCTACTGCTACCTGGTGGTGCTAACCTTAACCCTGACCCTAACCCTACTGCTACCTGGTGGTGCTAACCTTAACCCTGACCCTAACCCTACTGCTACCTGGTGGTGCTAACCTTAACCCTAACCCTACTGCTACCTGGTGGTGCTAACCTTAACCCTAACCCTGACCCTAACTCTACTGTTGCCTGGTGGTGCTAACCTTAACCCTGACCCTAACTCTACTGCTACCTGGTGGTGCTAACTTTAACCCTGACCCTACTGCTACCTGGTCGTGCTAACCTTAACCCTGACCCTAACCCTACTGCTACCTGGTGGTGCTAACCTTAACCCTGACCCTACTGCTACCTGGTGGTGCTAACCTTAACCCTGACCCTAACCCTACTGCTACCTGGTGGTGCTAACCTTAACCCTAACCCTACTGCTACCTGGTGGTGCTAACCCTAACCCTACTGCCTGGTGGTGCCAACCTTAACGCTAACCTTGACCCTAACCCTAACCCTACTGCCTGGTGGTGCCAACCTTAACCCTAACCTTGACCCTAACCCTACTGCTACCTGGTGGTGCTAACCTCAACCCTGACCCTAACCCTACTGCTACCTGGTGGTGCTAACCTCAACCCTGACCCTACTGCTACCTGGTGGTGCCAACCTTAACCCTAACCATGACCCTACTGCTACCTGGTGGTGCTAACCCGAACCCTACTGCCTGGTGGTGCTAACCTTAACCCTAACCCTACTGCTACCTGGTGGTGCTAACCTTAACCCTGACCCTACTGCTACCTGGTGGTGCTAACCTTAACCCTAACCCTACTGCCTGGTGGTGCCAACCTTAACCCTAACCTTGACCCTAACCCTACTGCTACCTGGTGGTGCTATAACCTCAACCCGAACCCTTAGTCCTTTACTAGTCTGTTCTTTCTGTTATAACTCATTTGGACAACAGAGGGAGACAAAGACTATTCAACCCATCAATCATCATTCTCCTTGAAGAAAAATAAAGAGGTCTTAGTTGATGACAGAAACAGGGTTTAAACTAATTTAGAAAAGGATGTTCAATGATTCAAAAGATGTCTGAGTTGTCTAGATAGGACCTCTTCTACACAGACCCACAGTTCACTGTCCCACCCCACAGTTCACTGTCCCACCCCACAGTTCACTGTCCCACCCCACAGTTCACTGTCCCACCTCATAGTTCACTGTCCCACTGCAGGCTGGTGAAGTTCAAAGCTGGCTCTCAGAGCACGCGCACACACACACACACACGCACGCCAAAAACACACACACACACGCATGCCACAAACGCACACGCACGCACGCCACAAACGCACACGCATGCCACAAGCGCACGCCACACACACACACACACACACACATCCTCCATCCTTCATGTGTTGTGTTTATGCCCAGGGGCGATGCTGTCGGGGCTCCCCTGGGGGCTGGGGGTCTTTCCAGGCCGTGATGCCTCCGGGACCAGCCTCTTGGACTTGTGCTCCAGAAGTGACCACAGGATGAAGTCAGAACAAAAAGGGAGGGAGGGGTGATGTTGTTGTACAGGGAGCAGTCTCCCCTTCATGGCTAAGGTTTTCCCAGGACAGCAGTGTCTTTGTTGGTGGGGGTTGTGGGAGGAGTCTCCCCTTTATGGCTAAGGTTGTGTGTGTGTGTGTGTGTGTGTGTGTGTGTGTGTGTGTGTGTGTGTGTGTGTGTGTGTACTGCCATTTTGTTATTCCTCTGAATAAACTGGAAGGATGAAACATCACATCATGATACATAAAACAAGACAATAATTTGGTTGTATTACAATGTTACCAAACATTCAACTGTTGGACAATATGAATATATTGCTGTTTTGTGGCAACATGATCAACCTGTTATATAGAGTCATATGCAACCTTGAGACAGGGATAGGCTATAATCCATTCCTCCTTCTTCAAATGATATGAATGAAGTCTCATCCATAAGAGAAAGAAAAAATGGACACACACACACACACACACACACACACACACACACACACACACACACACACACACACACACACACACACACACACACACACACACACACACACACACACACACACACATACACACACACAGAAGAAAGCCTGCCACTGACAACTTTTGAATAGGGCCCATAACTATTAGGGTACCATTTGGGACACAGGCACCACCTGGCAGGAGACTAGAGTACCTTGGCCAGGAGACTAGAGTACCTTGGCCAGGAGACTAGAGTTCCTTGGCCAGGAGACTAGAGTAACTTGGCCAGGAGACTAGAGTACCTTGGCCAGGAGACTAGAGTACCTTGGCCAGGAGACTAGAGTACCTTGGCCAGGAGACTAGAGTACCTTGGCCAGGAGACTAGAGTACCTTGGCCAGGAGACTAGAGTACCTTGGCCAGGAGACTAGAGTACCTTGGCCAGGAGACTAGAGTACCTTGGCCAGGAGACTAGAGTACCTTGGCCAGGAGACTAGAGTACCTTGGCCAGGAGACTAGAGTACCTTGGCCAGGAGACTAGAGTACTTTGGCCAGGAGACTAGAGCACCTTGGCCAGGAGACTAGAGTACTTTGGCCAGGAGACTAGAGTACTTTGGCCAGGAGACTAGAGTACCTTGGCCAGGAGACTAGAGCAACTTGGCCAGGAGACTAGAGTACCTTGGCCAGGGGACTAGAGTAACTTGGCCAGGAGACTAGAGTACCTTGGCCAGGAGACTAGAGTACCTTGGCCAGGAGACTAGAGTACCTTGGCCAGGAGACTAGAGTACCTTGGCCAGGAGACTAGAGTACTTTGGCCAGGAGACTAGAGTACCTTGGCCAGGAGACTAGAGTAACTTGGCCAGGAGACTAGAGTACCTTGGCCAGGAGATAGATTGGCTTCAGGCTCCTTTCTTGTCCCAATTATGGATTCTTCAAGTCCCTCTGTCTCTATAGCAACTGTTGTTTGTTTTGAAGAGCATTAGATTGAGTCTGTCAACAGGCTAGGTGACATCTGTCAACAGGCTAGGTGACATCTGTTCCACCAGGCTAGGTGACATCTGTTCCACCAGGCTAGGTGACATCTGTTCCACCAGGCTAGGTGACATCTGTCCCACCAGGCTAGGTGACATCTGTCCCACCAGGCTAGGTGACATCTGTTCCACCAGGCTAGGTGACATCTGTCCCACCAGGCTAGGTGACATCTGTTCCACCAGGCTAGGTGACATCTGTTCCACCAGGCTAGGTGACATCTGTTCCACCAGGCTAGGTGATATCTGTCCCACCAGGCTAGGTGACATCTGTTCCACCAGGCTAGGTGACATCTGTTCCACCAGGCTAGGTGACATCTGTCCCACCAGGCTAGGTGACATCTGTTCCACCAGGCTAGGTGACATCTGTTCCACCAGGCTAGGTGACATCTGTTCCACCAGGCTAGGTGATATCTGTTCCACCAGGCTAGGTGACATCTATTCCACCAGGCTATCTGTCCCACCAGGCTAGGTGACATCTGTTCCACCAGGCTAGGTGACATCTGTCCCACCAGGCTAGGTGACATCTGTTCCACCAGGCTAGGTGACATCTGTCCCACCAGGCTAGGTGATATCTGTTCCACCAGGCTAGGTGACATCTGTTCCACCAGGCTAGGTGACATCTGTTCCACCAGGCTAGGTGACATCTGTCCCACCAGGCTATCTGTCCCACCAGGCTAGGTGATATCTGTTCCACCAGGCTAGGTGACATCTGTCCCACCAGGCTAGGTGACATCTGTCCCACCAGGCTAGGTGACATCTGTTCCACCAGGCTAGGTGACATCTGTCCCACCAGGCTAGGTGACATCTGTCCCACCAGGCTATCTGTCCCACCAGGCTAGGTGATATCTGTTCCACCAGGCTAGGTGACATCTGTCCCACCAGGCTAGGTGACATCTGTCCCACCAGGCTAGGTGACATCTGTTCCACCAGGCTAGGTGACATCTGTTCCACCAGGCTATCTGTCCCACCAGGCTAGGTGACATCTGTTCCACCAGGCTAGGTGACATCTGTCCCACCAGGCTAGGTGACATCTGTTCCACCAGGCTATCTGTTCCACCAGGCTATCTGTCCCACCAGGCTAGGTGACATCTGTCCCACCAGGCTATCTGTCCCACCAGGCTAGGTGACATCTGTTCCACCAGGCTATCTGTCCCACCAGGCTAGGTGACATCTGTCCCACCAGGCTATCTGTCCCACCAGGCTAGGTGACATCTGTTCCACCAGGCTAGGTGATATCTGTCCCACCAGGCTAGGTGATATCTGTTCCACCAGGCTGGGTGACATCTGTTCCACCAGGCTATCTGTCCCACCAGGCTAGGTGATATCTGTTCCACCAGGCTAGGTGATATCTGTCCCACCAGGCTAGGTGACATCTGTTCCACCAGGCTATCTGTCCCACCAGGCTAGGTGACATCTGTCCCACCAGGCTAGGTGACATCTGTCCCACCAGGCTAGGTGACATCTGTCCCACCAGGCTAGGTGACATCTATTCCACCAGGCTATCTGTCCCACCAGGCTAGGTGACATCTATTCCACCAGGCTATCTGTCCCACCAGGCTAGGTGACATCTGTTCCACCAGGCTATCTGTCCCACCAGGCTAGGTGACATCTGTCCCACCAGGCTATCTGTCCCACCAGGCTAGGTGACATCTGTTCCACCAGGCTAGGTGATATCTGTCCCACCAGGCTAGGTGACATCTATTCCACCAGGCTATCTGTCCCACCAGGCTAGGTGACATCTATTCCACCAGGCTATCTGTCCCACCAGGCTAGGTGACATCTATTCCACCAGGCTATCTGTCCCACCAGGCTAGGTGACATCTGTTCCACCAGGCTATCTGTCCCACCAGGCTAGGTGACATCTGTCCCACCAGGCTATCTGTCCCACCAGGCTAGGTGACATCTGTTCCACCAGGCTAGGTGATATCTGTCCCACCAGGCTAGGTGATATCTGTTCCACCAGGCTGGGTGACATCTGTTCCACCAGGCTATCTGTCCCACCAGGCTAGGTGATATCTGTTCCACCAGGCTAGGTGATATCTGTCCCACCAGGCTAGGTGATATCTGTCCCACCAGGCTAGGTGACATCTGTTCCACCAGGCTATCTGTCCCACCAGGCTAGGTGACATCTGTCCCACCAGGCTAGGTGACATCTGTCCCACCAGGCTAGGTGACATCTGTCCCACCAGGCTAGGTGACATCTGTCCCACCAGGCTAGGTGACATCTGTCCCACCAGGCTAGGTGACATCTGTTCCACCAGGCTATCTGTCCCACCAGGCTAGGTGACATCTGTTCCACCAGGCTAGGTGACATCTGTTCCCACCAGGCTAGGTGATATCTGTTCCACCAGGCTAGGTGACATCTGTTCCACCAGGCTAGGTGACATCTGTCCCACCAGGCTAGGTGACATCTGTTCCACCAGGCTAGGTGACATCTGTTCCACCAGGCTAGGTGACATCTGTTCCACCAGGCTAGGTGATATCTGTTCCACCAGGCTAGGTGATATCTGTCCCACCAGGCTAGGTGATATCTGTTCCACCAGGCTGGGTGACATCTGTTCCACCAGGCTATCTGTCCCACCAGGCTAGGTGATATCTGTTCCACCAGGCTAGGTGATATCTGTCCCACCAGGCTAGGTGACATCTGTTCCACCAGGCTATCTGTCCCACCAGGCTAGGTGACATCTGTCCCACCAGGCTAGGTGACATCTGTCCCACCAGGCTAGGTGACATCTGTCCCACCAGGCTAGGTGACATCTATTCCACCAGGCTATCTGTCCCACCAGGCTAGGTGACATCTGTTCCACCAGGCTAGGTGACATCTGTTCCACCAGGCTAGGTGACATCTGTCCCACCAGGCTAGGTGACATCTGTTCCACCAGGCTAGGTGATATCTGTCCCACCAGGCTAGGTGATATCTGTCCCACCAGGCTAGGTGATATCTGTTCCACCAGGCTAGGTGACATCTGTCCCACCAGGCTAGGTGATATCTGTCCCACCAGGCTAGGTGACATCTGTTCCACCAGGCTAGGTGACATCTGTTCCACCAGGCTAGGTGACATCTGTCCCACCAGGCTAGGTGATATCTGTTCCACCAGGCTAGGTGACATCTGTTCCACCAGGCTAGGTGATATCTGTTCCACCAGGCTAGGTGACATCTGTTCCACCAGGCTAGGTGACATCTGTTCCACCAGGCTAGGTGATATCTGTCCCACCAGGCTAGGTGACATCTGTCCCACCAGGCTAGGTGACATCTGTCCCACCAGGCTAGGTGATATCTGTTCCACCAGGCTAGGTGACATCTGTTCCACCAGGCTAGGTGATATCTGTCCCACCAGGCTAGGTGACATCTGTCCCACCAGGCTAGGTGACATCTGTCCCACCAGGCTAGGTGATATCTGTCCCACCAGGCTAGGTGACATCTGTTCCACCAGGCTAGGTGACATCTGTTCCACCAGGCTAGGTGACATCTGTTCCACCAGGCTAGGTGATATCTGTCCCACCAGGCTAGGTGACATCTGTTCCACCAGGCTAGGTGACATCTGTTCCACCAGGCTAGGTGACATCTGTTCCACCAGGCTAGGTGACATCTGTTCCACCAGGCTAGGTGATATCTGTTCCACCAGGCTAGGTGACATCTGTTCCACCAGGCTAGGTGATATCTGTTCCACCAGGCTAGGTGATATCTGTCCCACCAGGCTAGGTGACATCTGTCCCACCAGGCTAGGTGATATCTGTTCCACCAGGCTATCTGTCCCACCAGGCTAGGTTACATCTGTCCCACCAGGCTGGGTGACATCTGTCCCACCAGGCTAGGTGACATCTGTTCCACCAGGCTAGGTGACATCTGTTCCACCAGGCTAGGTGACATCTGTCCCACCAGGCTAGGTGACATCTGTTCCACCAGGCTAGGTGATATCTGTTCCACCAGGCTAGGTGACATCTGTTCCACCAGGCTAGGTGACATCTGTTCCACCAGGCTAGGTGATATCTGTTCCACCAGGCTAGGTGACATCTGTTCCACCAGGCTAGGTGATATCTGTTCCACCAGGCTAGGTGACATCTGTTCCACCAGGCTATCTGTCCCACCAGGCTATCTGTCCCACCAGGCTAGGTGACATCTGTTCCACCAGGCTATCTGTCCCACCAGGCTAGGTGACATCTGTCCCACCAGGCTAGGTGACATCTGTCCCACCAGGCTAGGTTACATCTGTCCCACCAGGCTAGGTGATATCTGTCCCACCAGGCTATCTGTCCCACCAGGCTAGGTGACATCTGTCCCACCAGGCTAGGTTACATCTGTCCCACCAGGCTAGGTGACATCTGTTCCACCAGGCCGGGTGACATCTGTCCCACCAGGCCGGGTGACATCTGTCTCACCAGGCCGGGTGACATCTGTCCCACCAGGCTAGGTGACATCTGTCCCACCAGGCTATCTGTCCCACCAGGCCGGGTGACATCTGTCCCACCAGGCTAGGTGACATCTGTTCCACCAGGCTAGGTGACATCTGTTCCACCAGGCTAGGTGACATCTGTCCCACCAGGCTATCTGTCCCACCAGGCCGGGTGACATCTGTCCCACCAGGCTATCTGTCCCACCAGGCTAGGTGACATCTGTCCCACCAGGCTAGGTGACATCTGTCCCACCAGGCTATCTGTCCCACCAGGCCGGGTGACATCTGTCCCACCAGGCCGGGTGACATCTGTCCCACCAGGCTAGGTGACATCTGTTCCACCAGGCTGGGTGACATCTGTCCCACCAGGCCGGGTGACATCTGTCCCACCAGGCCGGGTGACATCTGTTCCACCAGGCCGGGTGACATCTGTCCCACCAGGCTATCTGTCCCACCAGGCTATCTGTCCCACCAGGCTGGGTGACATCTGTCCCACCAGGCTAGGTGACATCTGTCCCACCAGGCTAGGTGACATCTGTCCATTGGGGAAGTGAGCTGCAGTTATTTCACGCACAAGGACACGCTGCACTTGAATTAAAATAACTTTATTTAGGGAAAAACAAACACAACAACATATGGACTGTTTGTTAGTGTAAAGGTCTACTTCACATCCTGTTTGTTAGTGTAAAGGTCTACTTCACATCCTGTTTGTTAGTGTAAAGGTCTACTTCACATCCTGTTTGTTAGTGTAAAGGTCTACTTCACATCCTGTTTGTTAGTGTAAAGGTCTACTTCACATCCTGTTTGTTAGTGTAAAGGTCTACTTCACATCCTGTTTGTTAGTGTAAAGGCCTACTTCACATCCTGTTTGTTAGTGTAAAGGCCTACTTCACATCCTGTTTGTTAGTGTAAAGGCCTACTTCACATCCTGTTTGTTAGTGTAAAGGCCTACTTCACATCCTGTTTGTTAGTGTAAAGGCCTACTTCACATCCTGTTTATTAATGTAAATGACCTACTTCACATCCTGTTTGTTAATGTAAATGACCTACTTCACATCCTGTTTGTTAGTGTAAAAGACCTACTTTACATCCTGTTTGTTAGTGTAAAGGCCTACTTCACATCCTGTTTGTTAGTGTAAAAGACCTACTTCACATCCTGTTTGTTAGTGTAAAGGCCTACTTCACATCCTGTTTGTTAGTGTAAAGGCCTACTTCACATCCTGTTTGTTAGTGTAAAGACCTACTTCACATCCTGTTTGTTAGTGTAAAGGCCTACTTCACATCCTGTTTGTTAGTGTAAAGGCCTACTTCACATCCTGTTTGTTAGTGTAAAGGCCTACTTCACATCCTGTTTGTTAGTGTAAAAGACCTACTTCACATCCTGTTTGTTAGTGTAAAGGCCTACTTCACATCCTGTTTGTTAGTGTAAAGGCCTACTTCACATCCTGTTTGTTAGTGTAAAGGCCTACTTCACATCCTGTTTGTTAGTCTAAAAGGCCCTAATTGTAGCAAAAGTCCAAACTATAATAGCATGAGCTCTCCAACTCCCCCAATCCTGTTCAGAGTGGGGTTCACCACCATTAAAGACTCCAACTCCCCCAATCCTGTTCAGAGTGGGGTTCACCACCATTAAAGACTCCAACTCCCCCAATCCTGTTCAGAGTGGGGTTCACCACCATTAAAGATGCCAACTCCCCCAATCCTGTTCAGAGTGGGGTTCACCACCATTAAAGACTCCAACTCCCCCAATCCTGTTCAGAGTGGGGTTCACCACCATTAAAGACTCCAACTTCCCCAATCCTGTTCAGAGTGGGGTTCACCACCATTAAAGACTCCAACTCCCCCAATCCTGTTCAGAGTGGGGTTCACCACCATTAAAGACTCCAACTCCCCAATCTTGTTCAGAGTGGGGTTCACCACCATTAAAGACTCCAACTCCCCCAATCCTGTTCAGAGTGGGGTTCACCACCATTAAAGACTCCAACTCCCCCAATCCTGTTCAGAGTGGGGTTCACCACCATTAAAGATTCCAACTCCCCCAATCCTGTTCAGAGTGGGGTTCACCACCATTAAAGACTCCAACTCCCCCAATCCTGTTCAGAGTGGGGTTCACCACCATTAAAGACTCCAACTCCCCCAATCCTGTTCAGAGTGGGGTTCACCACCATTAAAGACTCCAACTCCCCCAATCCTGTTCAGAGTGGGGTTCACCACCATTAAAGACTCCAACTCCCCCAATCCTGTTCAGAGTGGGGTTCACCACCATTAAAGACTCCAACTCCCCCAATCCTGTTCAGAGTGGGGTTCACCACCATTAAAGACTCCAACTCCCCCAATCCTGTTCAGAGTGGGGTTCACCACCATTAAAGACTCCAACTCCCCCAATCCAATTCAGAGTGGTGTTCTCCAGCATTAAAGGTTGTTGTGGGGTTTTTCCAGTGTGTGTGTTTTGTGTATGTTGTGTGTTTTCATCCAGAGTGTATGTTGTGTGTTTTATCGAGTGTGTGCGTTGTGTGTTTTATCGAGTGTGTGTGGTGTGTGTGTTTTATCTAGTGTGTGTGTTGTGTGTTTTATCCAGCGTGTGTGTTGTGTGTTTTATCTAGTGTGTGTGTTGTGTGTTATATCTAGTGTGTGTGGTGTGTGTTATATCTAGTGTGTGCGTTGTGTGTTTTATCGAGTGTGTGTGGTGTGTGTTTTATCTAGTGTGTGTGTTGTGTGTTTTATCCAGTGTGTGTGTTGTGTGTTTTATCTAGTGTGTGTGTTGTGTGTTATATCTAGTGTGTGTGGTGTGTGTTATATCTAGTGTGTGCGTTGTGTGTTTTATCGAGTGTGTGTGGTGTGTGTGTTTTATCCAGCGTGTGCGTTGTGTGTTTTATCTAGTGTGTGTGTTGTGTTGAATGTTTTATCTAGTGTGTGTGTTGTGTGTTTTATCTAGTGTGTGTGTTGTGTGTTTTATCTAGTGTGTGCGTTGTGTGTTTTATCTAGTGTGTGTGTTGTGTGTTTTATCTAGTGTGTGTGTTGTGTGTTTTATCTAGTGTGTGTGTTGTGTGTTTTATCCAGTGTTTGAGTACTTGATCACAGAGGCGTGATGTAATCCAGACATCGATCTGAACCCTATGAAGCCCATGTTCTCCTGAAGCGTTACCATGACAAAGGGCTGCTTGGCTTGTTTAAAAGGCTCTCGTGTCTGTGTTGTGTGTTGTGTGTGTGGCCTGTGTGAGTGTGTGTGCACAGATGTATTAAAGAGAGATCTGTCTGTTCTTTGATAGCTCATGCTGAACATCTAATCTGATAAACTTCAGACCCTTGTTGCCTCTTCGCCTTCATGTCTCCAGATTAAAGGTCTGTGAAGATTGTGCGTGTGTAGATTGTGTGTCTGTGTGTGAAAATCGTATGTGTGTGTGTGTGTAGATCGCGCCAGGGGCTTATCAAGGGGTTTTTGTTTGGAGATCTGAGAGGGAGATTAAGTCAGGTTGGACAATCACATGTGTGTGTGTGTGGGGGGTTGTGCGTGAATCTGTGTGTGTGGTGTGTATCGAGTCATTGTGTGTGTTTGGTTTATTTAGATTTACAGGAGTCAGACATAGATGATAATCTGACATCTGGTTGGTGTCAGCAATACTTATTTCTGATCGGACTGGGCCTTTCAGAGCAGGAACACGACAGACCAGGGTCTCTCAGCAGGAACACGACAGACCAGGGCCTCTCAGAGCAGGAACATGACAGACCACGGCCTCTCAGAGCTGTGACACGACAGACCAGGGCCTCTCAGAGCTGTAACACGACAGACCAGGGCCTCTCAACAGGAACACGACAGACCAGGGCCTCTCAGAGCTGTAACACGACAGACCAGGGCCTCTCAACAGGAACACGACAGACCAGGGCCTCTCAGAGCTGTAACATGACAGACCAGGGCCTCTCAGAGCAGGAACATGACAGACCAGGGCCTCTCAGAGCAGGAACATGACAGACCAGGGCCTCTCAGAGCAGGAACATGACAGACCAGGGCCTCTCAGAGCTGTAACATGACAGACCAGGGCCTCTCAGAGCAGGAACATGACAGACCAGGGCCTCTCAGAGCAGGAACATGACAGACCAGGGCCTCTCAGAGCAGGAACATGACAGACCAGGGCCTCTCAGAGCAGGAACATGACAGACCAGGGCCTCTCAGAGCAGGAACATGACAGACCAGGGCCTCTCAGAGCAGGAACATGACAGACCAGGGCCTCTCAGAGCTGTGACACGACAGACCAGGGCCTCTCAGAGCTGTAACACGACAGACCAGGGCCTCTCAGCAGGAACATGACAGACCAGGGCCTCTCAGCAGGAACATGACAGACCAGGGCCTCTCAGAGCAGGAACATGACAGACCAGGGCCTCTCAGAGCTGTAACCCGACAGACCAGGGCCTCTCAGAGCTGTAACACGACAGACCAGGGCCTCTCAGAGCTGTAACACGACAGACCAGGGCCTCTCAGAGCTGTAACACGACAGACCAGGGCCTCCCAGCTGTGACACGACAGACCAGGGCCTCTCAGAGCTGTAACACGACAGACCAGGGCCTCTCAGAGCAGTAACACGACAGACCAGGGCCTCTCAGAGCTGTAACATGACAGACCAGGGCCTCTCAGAGCAGTAACACGACAGACCAGGGCCTCTCAGCAGGAACACGACAGACCAGGGCCTCTCAGAGCTGTAACACGACAGACCAGGGCCTCTCAGAGCTGTAACACGACAGACCAGGGCCACTAAGCAGGAACACGACAGACCAGGGCCTCTCAGAGTAGGAACATGACAGACCAGGGCCTCTCAGAGCAGGAACATGACAGACCAGGGCCTCTCAGAGCAGGAACATGACAGACCAGGGCCTCTCAGAGCAGGAACATGACAGACCAGGGCCTCTCAGAGCAGGAACATGACAGACCAGGGCCTCTCAGAGCAGGAACATGACAGACCAGGGCCTCTCAGAGCTGTAACACGACAGACCAGGGCCTCTCAGCAGGAACATGACAGACCAGGGCCTCTCAGAGCAGGAACATGACAGACCAGGGCCTCTCAGAGCTGTAACATGACAGACCAGGGCCTCTCAGAGCAGGAACATGACAGACCAGGGCCTCTCAGAGCTGTAACACGACAGACCAGGGCCTCTCAGCAGGAACATGACAGACCAGGGCCTCTCAGAGCAGGAACATGACAGACCAGGGCCTCTCAGAACAGGAACATGACAGACCAGGGCCTCTCAGCAGGAACATGACAGACCAGGGCCTCTCAGCAGGAACATGACAGACCAGGGCCTCTCAGAACAGGAACATGACAGACCAGGGCCTCTCAGAGCAGGAACATGACAGACCAGGGCCTCTCAGAGCAGGAACATGACAGACCAGGGCCTCTCAGAACAGGAACATGACAGACCAGGGCCTCTCAGAACAGGAACATGACAGACCAGGGCCTCTCAGAGCAGGAACATGACAGACCAGGGCCTCTCAGCAGGAACATGACAGACCAGGGCCTCTCAGAACAGGAACATGACAGACCAGGGCCTCTCAGCAGGAACATGACAGACCAGGGCCTCTCAGCAGGAACATGACAGACCAGGGCCTCTCAGAGCTGTAACACGACAGACCAGGGCCTCCCAGCTGTGACACGACAGACCAGGGCCTCTCAGAGCTGTAACACGACAGACCAGGGCCTCTCAGCAGGAACATGACAGACCAGGGCCTCTCAGAGCAGGAACATGACAGACCAGGGCCTCTCAGAGCTGTAACATGACAGACCAGGGCCTCTCAGAGCAGGAACATGACAGACCAGGTCCTCTCAGAGCTGTAACACGACAGACCAGGGCCTCTCAGCAGGAACATGACAGACCAGGGCCTCTCAGAGCAGGAACATGACAGACCAGGGCCTCTCAGAACAGGAACATGACAGACCAGGGCCTCTCAGCAGGAACATGACAGACCAGGGCCTCTCAGCAGGAACATGACAGACCAGGGCCTCTCAGAGCAGGAACATGACAGACCAGGGCCTCTCAGAGCAGGAACATGACAGACCAGGGCCTCTCAGAGCAGGAACATGACAGACCAGGGCCTCTCAGAGCTGTAACACGACAGACCAGGGCCTCTCAGAGCAGGAACATGACAGACCAGGGCCTCTCAGAACAGGAACATGACAGACCAGGGCCTCTCAGAACAGGAACATGACAGACCAGGGCCTCTCAGAGCAGGAACATGACAGACCAGGGCCTCTCAGCAGGAACATGACAGACCAGGGCCTCTCAGAACAGGAACATGACAGACCAGGGCCTCTCAGCAGGAACATGACAGACCAGGGCCTCTCAGCAGGAACATGACAGACCAGGGCCTCTCAGAGCTGTAACACGACAGACCAGGGCCTCCCAGCTGTGACACGACAGACCAGGGCCTCTCAGAGCTGTAACACGACAGACCAGGGCCTCTCAGCAGGAACATGACAGACCAGGGCCTCTCAGAGCAGGAACATGACAGACCAGGGCCTCTCAGAGCTGTAACATGACAGACCAGGGCCTCTCAGAGCAGGAACATGACAGACCAGGTCCTCTCAGAGCTGTAACACGACAGACCAGGGCCTCTCAGCAGGAACATGACAGACCAGGGCCTCTCAGAGCAGGAACATGACAGACCATGGCCTCTCAGAACAGGAACATGACAGACCAGGGCCTCTCAGCAGGAACATGACAGACCAGGGCCTCTCAGCAGGAACATGACAGACCAGGGCCTCTCAGAACAGGAACATGACAGACCAGGGCCTCTCAGAGCAGGAACATGACAGACCAGGGCCTCTCAGAGCAGGAACATGACAGACCAGGGCCTCTCAGAACAGGAACATGACAGACCAGGGCCTCTCAGAACAGGAACATGACAGACCAGGGCCTCTCAGAGCAGGAACATGACAGACCAGGGCCTCTCAGCAGGAACACGACAGACCAGGGCCTCTCAGAACAGGAACATGACAGACCAGGGCCTCTCAGCAGGAACATGACAGACCAGGGCCTCTCAGCAGGAACGTGACAGACCAGGGCCTCTCAGAACAGGAACATGACAGACCAGGGCCTCTCAGAGCAGGAACATGACAGACCAGGTCCTCTCAGAACAGGAACATGACAGACCAGGGCCTCTCAGAGCTGTAACATGACAGACCAGGGCCTCTCAGAGCAGGAACATGACAGACCAGGGCCTCTCAGAGCTGTAACATGACAGACCAGGGCCTCTCAGAACAGGAACATGACAGACCAGGGCCTCTCAGAACAGGAACATGACAGACCAGGGCCTCTCAGAGCTGTAACATGACAGACCAGGGCCTCTCAGAACAGGAACATGACAGACCAGGGCCTCTCAGAACAGGAACATGACAGACCAGGGCCTCTCAGAACAGGAACATGACAGACCAGGGCCTCTCAGAACAGGAACATGACAGACCAGGGCCTCTCAGAACAGGAACATGACAGACCAGGGCCTCTCAGAACAGGAACATGACAGACCAGGGCCTCTCAGAACAGGATCACGACAGACCAGGGCCTCTCAGCAGGAACATGACAGACCAGGGCCTCTCAGCAGGAACATGACAGACCAGGGCCTCTCAGAGCAGGAACATGACAGACCAGGGCCTCTCAGCAGGAACATGACAGACCAGGGCCTCTCAGAGCTGTAACACGACAGACCAGGGCCTCTCAACAGGAACATGACAGACCAGGGCCTCTCAGCAGGAACATGACAGACCAGGGCCTCTCAGAGCAGGAACATGACAGACCAGGGCCTCTCAGAGCAGGAACATGACAGACCAGGGCCTCTCAGAGCAGGAACATGACAGACCAGGGCCTCTCAGAACAGGAACATGACAGACCAGGGCCTCTCAGAGCAGGAACATGACAGACCAGGGCCTCTCAGAGCAGGAACATGACAGACCAGGGCCTCTCAGAACAGGAACATGACAGACCAGGGCCTCTCAGAACAGGAACATGACAGACCAGGGCCTCTCAGAACAGGAACATGACAGACCAGGGCCTCTCAGAGCAGGAACATGACAGACCAGGGCCTCTCAGAGCAGGAACATGACAGACCAGGGCCTCTCAGAACAGGAACATGACAGACCAGGGCCTCTCAGAACAGGAACATGACAGACCAGGGCCTCTCAGAACAGGAACATGACAGACCAGGGCCTCTCAGAACAGGAACATGACAGACCAGGGCCTCTCAGAACAGGAACATGACAGACCAGGGCCTCTCAGAACAGGAACATGACAGACCAGGGCCTCTCAGAACAGGAACATGACAGACCAGGGCCTCTCAGAGCAGGAACATGACAGACCAGGGCCTCTCAGCAGGAACATGACAGACCAGGGCCTCTCAGAACAGGAACATGACAGACCAGGGCCTCTCAGCAGGAACATGACAGACCAGTTAAGAACAAATGATTATTTTCAATGTATTATTTTCAATGACGGCCCAGGAACAAGGCAGTTAACAAGGGATCAGGGGCAGAACGACAGATCTTTACCTTGTCACCTCAGGGATTTGAACAATATATATATATATTTAACAATATACAATGCAGCGTTCATTACTGTCAGGAGATAACAATATACAATGCAGCGTTCATTACTGTCACAGGAGATAACAATATACAATGCAGCGTTAATTACTGTCAGGAGATAACAATATACAATGCAGCGTTCATTACTCATTACTGTCAGGAGATAACAATATACAATGCAGCGTTCATTACTGTCAGGAGATAACAATATACAATGCAGCGTTCATTACTGTCACAGGAGATAACAATATACAATGCAATGTTCATTACTGTCAGGAGATAACAATATACAATGCAGCGTTAATTACTGTCAGGAGATAACAATATACAATGCAGCGTTCATTACTGCCAGGAGATAACAATATACAATGCAGCGTTCATTACTGTCACAGGAGATAACAATATACAATGCAATGTTCATTACTGTCAGGAGATAACAATATACAATGCAGCGTTCATTACTGTCAGGAGATAACAATATACAATGCAGCGTTCATTACTCATTACTGTCAGGAGATAACAATATACAATGCAGCGTTCATTACTGTCAGGAGATAACAATATACAATGCAGCGTTCATTACTGTCAGGAGATAACAATATACAATGCAGCGTTCATTACTGTCACAGGAGATAACAATATACAATGCAGCGTTAATTACTGTCAGGAGATAACAATATACAATGCAGCGTTCATTACTGCCAGGAGATAACAATATACAATGCAGCGTTCATTACTGTCACAGGAGATAACAATATACAATGCAATGTTCATTACTGTCAGGAGATAACAATATACAATGCAGCGTTCATTACTGTCAGGAGATAACAATATACAATGCAGCGTTCATTACTGTCAGGAGATAACAATATACAATGCAGCGTTCATTACTGTCAGGGGATAACAATATACAATGCAACGTTCATTACTGTCAGGGGATAACAATATACAATGCAGCGTTCATTACTGCCAGGAGATAACAATATACAATGCAATGTTCATTACTGTCAGGAGATAACAATATACAATGCAGCGTTCATTACTGTCAGGGATAACAATATACAATGCAGCGTTCATTACTGCCAGGAGATAACAATATACAATGCAGCGTTCATTACTGTCACAGGAGATAACAATATACAATGCAGCGTTCATTACTGTCAGGGATAACAATATACAATGCAGCGTTCATTACTGCCAGGAGATAACAATATACAATGCAGCGTTCATTACTGTCAGGAGATAACAATATACAATGCAGCGTTCATTACTGCCAGGAGATAACAATATACAATGCAGCGTTCATTACTGTCAGGAGATAACAATATACAATGCAGCGTTCATTACTGTCACAGGAGATAACAATATACAATGCAGCGTTCATTACTGTCACAGGAGATAACAATATACAATGCAGCGTTCATTACTGTCACAGGAGATAACAATATACAATGCAGCGTTCATTACTGTCACAGGAGATAACAATATACAATGCAGCGTTCATTACTGTCACAGGAGATAACAATATACAATGCAGCGTTCATTACTGTCAAAGACTTGAGATAATGTTATGGCTCCTTTTACAACATTTATGAGTATTGTGTGTGTGAATTACCACCACTGGCATGACTATCATGCTGACTGGCATGACTATAATGAAGACTGGCATGACTATCATGAAGACTGGCATGACTATAATGAAGACTGGCATGACTATAATGAAGACTGGCATGACTATAATGAAGACTGGCATGACTATAATGAAGACTGGCATGACTATCATGAAGACTAGCATGACTATAATTAAGACTGTTATGACTATAATGAAGACTGGCATGACTATAATGAAGACTGTTATGACTATCATGAAGACCAGCATGACTATAATGAAGACTGTTATGACTATAATGAAGACTGTTATGACTATAATGAAGACTGGCATGACTATCATGAAGACTAGCATGACTATAATTAAGACTGGCATGACTATAATGAAGACTGTTATGACTATAATGAAGACTGTTATGACTATAATGAAGACTGGCATGACTATAATGAAGACTGGCATGACTACCATGACGACTGGCATGACTATAATGAAGACTGGCATGACTATAATGAAGACTGGCATGACTATAATGAAGACTGTTGTGACTATCATGAAGACTGGCATGACTATAATGAAGACTGGCATGACTATCATGAAGACTGGCATGACTATAATGAAGACTAGCATGACTATAATGAAGACTAGCATGACTATCATGAAGACTGGCATGACTATAATGAAGACTGGCATGGCTATCATGAAGACTAGCATGACTATAATGAAGACTGGCATGACTATCATGAAGACTGGCATGACTATCATGAAGACTGGCATGACTATAATGAAGACTGGCATGACTATCATGAAGACTGGCATGACTATAATGAAGACTAGCATGACTATAATGAAGACTGGCATGACTATAATGAAGACTGGCATGACTATAATGAAGACTAGCATGACTATCGTGAAGACTGGCATGACTATCATGAAGACTGGCATGATTATAATGAAGACTGGCATGACTATAATGAAGACTGGCATGACTATACTGAAGACTGGCATGACTATAATGAAGACTGGCATGACTATAATGAAGACTAGCATGACTATAATGAAGACTGGCATGACTATAATGAAGACTAGCATGACTATAATGAAGACTGGCATGACTATAATGAAGACTAGCATGACTATCATGAAGACTGGCATGACTATAATGAAGACTAGCATGACTATAATGAAGACTGGCATGACTATAATGAAGACTAGCATGACTATAATGAAGACTAGCATGACTATCATGAAGACTGGCATGACTATAATGAAGACTAGCATGACTATAATGAAGACTGGCATGACTATAATGAAGACTAGCATGACTATCATGAAGACTGTCATGACTATCATGAAGACTGGCATGACTATCATGAAGACTGGCATGACTATAATGAAGACTGGCATGACTATAATGAAGACTGGCATGACTATCATGAAGACTGGCATGACTATCATGAAGACTGGCATGACTATCATGAAGACTGGCATGACTATCATGAAGACTGGCATGACTATCATGAAGACTGGCATGACTATAATGAAGACTGGCATGACTATCATGAAGACTGGCATGACTATCATGAAGACTGGCATGACTATAATGAAGACTGGCATGACTATAATTAAGACTGTTATGACTATCATGAAGACTGGCATGACTATAATGAAGACTGGCATGACTATAATGAAGACTGGCATGACTACCATGACGACTGGCATGACTATAATGAAGACTGGCATGACTATAATGAAGACTGGCATGACTATAATGAAGACTGTTGTGACTATCATGAAGACTGGCATGACTATAATGAAGACTGGCATGACTATCATGAAGACTGGCATGACTATAATGAAGACTAGCATGACTATAATGAAGACTAGCATGACTATCATGAAGACTGGCATGACTATAATGAAGACTGGCATGACTATCATGAAGACTAGCATGACTATAATGAAGACTGGCATGACTATCATGAAGACTAGCATGACTATAATGAAGACTGGCATGACTATAATGAAGACTGGCATGACTATCATGAAGACTGGCATGACTATAATGAAGACTGGCATGACTATAATGAAGACTAGCATGACTATAATGAAGACTAGCATGACTATCATGAAGACTGGCATGACTATAATGAAGACTGGCATGACTATCATGAAGACTGGCATGACTATAATGAAGACTGGCATGACTATCATGAAGACTGGCATGACTATAATGAAGACTGGCATGACTATAATGAAGACTAGCATGACTATAATGAAGACTGGCATGGCTATAATGAAGACTGGCATGACGAGTAACATGACGATTATCTCTCTCTCTCACTCACTCACTCACTCACTCACTCACTCACTCACTCACTCACTCACTCACTCACTCACTCACTCACTCACTCACTCACTCACTCACTCTCTCTGCTGGTTATTTGACAGAGCTGTAGATCATACAGTTAGATGAGTTGTAATTGCCAGTGACCAGCGCCGACCATGCTCTGTTTTTCCTGGGTCAGGAGAGGAGGGGTTGCCTGGCGCTTTGGTAAACATTAATGGAGAAGTGTGCCGTTCTCTCTAGGCTTTTCAGGAAATTGCTGTCGTACACAAACTGAGGCTAGTGTGTGTGTGAGACACAGAGGGAGGATGGGGTTGGGCCTGGTGCTGGTTCACGGGTCATAGGACCATTACTTTGACTGGGGAGCCGTGGTGCTGGTGGGGGGAATAGGGGTTTGCGTGTTGATGGATGTATGTTGCTTTGTGGGGCCCTTAATGTGTGATTCAGGGGTAGGGGGGTGTGTGCATATGTGCATGGGTGTGTGAGACAGCCTGGCAATAAATCTGTGTGGTGTGGCAGCAGGAAAGCTGGAGTCTCCTCTCCTACAGGGAAACACTTAGACTAAACACTGGTGACCCCAACCCTAACCCCAGGGCAGACCCATTATGACATCACGCTCACACACACACCCTTCATTATTTGAGGTTTTCATAAACATTTTCAAACTTTGGAGCAAAGTTTTTATTTTTGTGCCGCAAAAATGAGTGTTGGTTCACCTCCCAATAGCTACACTGCACGTGTGCCTATCAAAAAAAACATTTAGGTCTATGTGGTTGGTTCCATTAACTTTTGTTGCCAGACTTAAATCAAAACTATTTTCAGTCCAATGAACATCCAACTGTCCTCAGAACAAAGAGCCCTTCTTACCTAGAGGTGAGAGATGAAAGAGGGAGCACCACACTTGGATCAAAGCTAAATCGAGAGGGACATTTCAAGAGGGAGCTTTTTAGCTTCAATTGAAATACATCTCCCCCTTCTGTCTCCTCGTTTCATTTTCACTAGTCTTCTTTTTCTCACATTTTCGCAAACAAAAACTGTTGAAATTGGATGATGAAATACCTTTGCTTTAGCAACCTGTCAGCCTCTGATGATGTGTGAAAACAGGAAATAGGGTACGGGCAGGTTTTCCCTGCCAAAGACTCTCTATTTTCTCTCTCACTGTATTCACACTCTCCTCCTCATTCTAAAAGAGAAAGAGAAAGATTCAAAGGACAAAAACACATGTACTTTTTAATGTATTTTTTTAAACACTTAATTAGGAACAACCGCTGCAAGAGGTGACACGGAGTAGAGAGACAACATGATTTGTTGACACCTTTTAGGCCTTTCAGATGTATCTGTTGGATTGCGTATCTACTATGACAGATGGTCGTATAGGGCCTTCTGTCTCACCCCCACCACCATCACAACTAACAACACAACGTGGCTGAGGATTAAAGTTCCCTGTTCTCTCCACTCCAACTCCTCTTCTATGGCCATCTTTCAGCCACGACAGCAAAGCTCCCACACTCGGTCTGGTTACCAACAGTTAAAGTGTTGCGGCATCTCTAGCAGTCTGAGGATTTAATTAAATCTTCTCATTTCCACTCCGTCTTCCAGTCAGGATAGTGAAAAGGATTCCCCGTTCTGGTAACCAACAGTTAGGTGTATAATGGCAAACGGTCGTTAGCTGAAATGTCGTTAGAATAAGTGAGACCTCCGATACATTAGGGAAGTGTCAGAGCGATGTTCCGCTATCCGTGACGCCGCTCCCCACTCCGATCCCCCTCTTTCGCCCGAAGCTAAAACACGGAGAGAGAGAGAGAGGTTTTATTCCACGGAGAAAAGCCCCTTCGCTGCGCCTCTGAATAATTGGTAAGGATTTCATGCGGTGCGACCCAAATTGCATGGCGGTGGCTAATGTGTAAGTACTCCTTGGTCTTTCACAGTAAACACAGGCAAAGGAGATTCCCGAGCAACACAGAGGGAAAGACTGGAGGCTCTGAGGAGAGAGAGAGAGAGAGAGAGAGAGAGAGAGAGAGAGAGAGAGAGAGAGAGAGAGAGAGAGAGAGAGAGAGAGAGAGAGAGAGAGAGAGAGAGAGATTGAGAGAGAGAGTCAAAGAGAGAGAGAGAGAGAGAGAGAGAGAGAGAGAGAGAGAGAGAGAGAGAGAGAGAGAGAGAGAGAGAGAGAGAGAGAGAGAGAGAGAGAGAGAGAGAGAGAGAGAGAGAGAGAGAGAGAGAGCTATAACCCCTAAATACTACTGTCTATAAACAAACAACCCAAATCAACTGGATTGATCATGTTATTTCAGATTTGATCTGACCTTGTGACCACCCCTTTGTGTTTGACAAATGCAGACTTTGTGTGCAGAAAGTTTAAATGAATCCTCTTTTTAAAATATTGAATTAATTTCAGCACTCATTAACTTCGAGAACAGGGGTGTCAAAGAAATGTTTCCCCGCGGGCCACAAACTATCTTTATCGAGGTCTGGAGGGCCTCACTTAAAATTGGTTGTATTTTGTCACTGTCAGAATTGTCAAAATACCCATCGCTTTTGGAATTTGATGCTCAATGACTGTCTAACTTTCAGTTCGATGACTGTTATCAGCTGGATAGAGTGTAGAGACTATAGCTGACTGTTATCAGCTGGACAGAGTGTAGAGACTATAGGTGACTGTTATCTAGCTGGACAGAGTGTAGAGACTATAGATGACTGTTATCAAGCTGGACAGAGTGTAGAGACTATAGATGACTATCAGCTGGACAGAGTGTAGAGACTACAGATGACTGTTATCCAGCTGGATAGAGTGTAGAGACTATAGATGACTGTTATCAAGCTGGACAGAGAGAAGAGATTATAGATGACTGTTATCAAGCTGGACAGAGTGTAGAGACTATAGATGACTGTTATCAAGCTGGACAGAGTGTAGAGACTATAGATGACTGTTATCAAGCTGGACAGAGTGTAGAGACTATAGATGACTATTTACATTTACATTTAAGTCATTTAGCAGACAGATTGTGTAGAGCTCTTATCCAGAGCGAATGCTTTTACAAAGTTGGTGCATTCACCTTATGACATCCAGTGGAATGCTGGACAGAGTGTAGAGACTATAGATGACTGTTATCAAGCTGGACAGAGTGTAGAGACTACAGGTGTTCATCCATGATCATCTCCACACTGTTTGATTGGGTTTTAGTTATTTCAATGTCGATTGAGATTGTTTCCACCCTAAAAAAATATATAATTGTAAACATACAGTACCTGTCAAATGTTTTACACACCTATTCATTCAAGGGTTTTTCTTAATTTTCACTATTTTCTACATTGTGGAAAAATAGTGAAGACATCAAAACTATGAAATAATACATATGGAATCATGTAGTAACCAAAAAAGTGTTCAACAAATAAATGAAAATGGATTTTAGATTCCACCCTTTGCCTTGATGACAGCTTTGCACACTCTGTATAGAAATGGTCGGATACAGACCCTTTCAGATAAGTCCATTTTTAACTTCCTATGGGCAGGTGGGACGGTAGCGTTCCACCTGGCCAACATCCGGTGAAATTCAAACTACAGAATTATAAATATTTCACAAGTATTATACATCAAAATAAAGATTAACTTCTTGTTAATCCAGCCGCTGTGTCAGATTTCAAAAAGGCTTTACGCTGAATGCACACCATGCGATTATCTGAGGACAGCGCCCAGCATACAAAAACATGAAAAACATATTTCAACCAGGCAGGTGCGACACGAAAGTCAGAAATAGCGATATAAAAAATGCCTTACCTTTGATGATCTTCTTCTGTTGGCACTCCAAAAGGTCCCAGTTACATCACAAATTGTCCTTTTGTTCGATAATGTCCATCTTTATATCCATAAAAACTCAGTTTAGCTGGTGCACTTCAGTCAATAATCCACCCAGTTTCCCTCCATCAAAATGCATACATAATGAATCCCAAACATAACTAACAAACTTTTCCAAACAAGTCAAACAACGTTTATAGTCAAACCTTAGGTACCGTAATACGTAAATAAATAATACAATTTAAGATTGAGAATCGTTATTGTCTTTACCGGAGAAAAACAAACAAAGAATGCGCTCTCATTCACGCACTTGGAAACACTTCAGCCAAAATGGGAGCCACCCAGAAAAACGACAATTTCTGGCTAATTTTTCCAAAAACCAGCCTGAAACTCTTTCTAAAGACTGTGGACACCTAGTGGAAGCCCTAGGAACTGCAATCTGGGAGGATTTCGCCTAATAAAAGTGACAGCCATTGAAAATTGTGATAGGCTGAAATTCTTTTTTTGGGGGGGGATGGTTTGTCCTCGGTGTTTCGCCTGCCATATCAGTTCTGATATAGTCACAGACATTATTTTAACAGTTTTAGAAACTTTAGAGTGTTTTCTATCCAAATCTATCAATTATATGCATATCCTAGCTTCTGGGCCTGAGTAACAGGCAGTTTACTTTGGGCACGCTTTTCATCCAGACGTGAAAATACTGCCCCCTACCCAGGATAGGTTAATCTACTTTATTAACGAGAGCTGATAAAGGAAGAGGAGGAAGAGAGAGCTGACGCTCTATCAGGGGCCGTGCTGTGTTTGTCGGCTACTGTGAGCGTGATCGAGTGACAAGGGAACAGGGAGGAGGGAGGGAGAGACAAGCAATCAATCAAATCGACTTGCGCTATAGGTGACTAATAGCTAGCATAGTCAGGTTATTTATCACCAAATATGATGACGTAGTAGCTGTCTTGACTGCATCAAACAGAGCGAAACTAGTTAAGCTAGCTAGCTAGGCTAATTATCATCCAATATGATGACATAGTAGCTGTCTTGATTGCATCAAACAGGGAGATTCTAGTTCAGCTAGCTAGCTAGGCTAATTATCCTCCAATATGATGACGTAGTAGCTGTCTTGACTGCATCAAACAGGGAGATTCTAGTTCAGCTAGCTAGGTTATACTGTATATCATCCAATATCAAATCAAATTCAATTCTATTGGTCACACACATGGTTAGCAGATGTTAATGCAAGTGTAGCGAAATGCTTGTGCTTCTAGTTCCGACAGTGCAGTAATATCTAACAAGTAATCTAACAAATTCACAACTACCTTCACACACAAGTGTAAAGGAATGAATAAGAATATGTACATATAAATATATGGATGAGTGATGGCCGAACGGCATAGGCAAGATGCAGTAGATGGTATAGAGTACAGTATATACAGTACATATTTGATTTATTTCACCTTTATTTAACCAGGTAGGCAAGTTGAGAACAAGTTCTCATTTACAATTGCGACCTGGCAATGAGATGAGTAATGTAGGATATGTAAACATTATATAAAGTGGAATTGTTTAAAGTGACTAGTGATACATGTATTACATCAAATTTTTTATTATTAAAGTTGCTAGAGATTTGAGTCAGTATGTTGGCAGCAGCCACTCAATGTTAGTGATGGCTGTTTAACATTCTGAAGGCCTTGAGATAGAAGCTGTTTTTCAGTCTCTCGGTCCCTGCTTTGATGCACCTGTACTGACCTCGCCTTCTGGATGATAGCGGGGTGAACAGGTAGTGGCTGGGGTGGTTGTTGTCCTTGATGATCTTTTTGGCCTTCCTGTGACATCTGGTGGTGTAGGTGTCCTGGAAGGCAGGTGGTTTGCCCCCGGTGATGCGTTGTACAGACCTCACTACCCTCTGGAGAGCCTTACGGTTGAGGGCGGAGCAGTTGCCGTACCAGGCGGTGATACAGCCGAAAGGATGCTCTCGATTGTGCATCTGTAGAAGTTTGTGAGGGCTTTTGGTGACAAGCCGAATTTCTTCAGCCTCCTGAGGTTGAAGAGGCGCTGCTGCGCCTTCTTCACGATGCTGTCTGTGTCGGTGGACCAATTCAGTTTGTCTGTGATGTGTACGCCGAGAAACTTAAAACTTACTACCCTCTCCACTACTGTCCCATCAATATGGATAGGGGGGTGTTCCCTCTGCTGTTTCCTGAAGTCCACAATCATCTCCTTAGTTTTGTTGACGTTGAGTGTGAGATTATTTCCCTGACACCACACTCCGAGGGCCCTCACCTCCTCCCAGTAGGCCGTCTCGTCATTGTTGGTAATCAAGTCTACCACACTTACTCAAGACCCGTGACAATCATATCAGATCCAACCAAGACCGTGACATTATTTTAAATTCTGGATCTGGACCCGCTCGGTTACAGGAGGATCCGTGAAGACCTCCAGACAGGAGTTTACAGAGACCTTCTCAACCTGCCCTTCTGGGAACAAATGAAGAGTTGAGAGACAGACTGGGGTTCTGCTGCTCCCAGGTAGAGCCTCTGATTGGCTGACTAGGTCATGTGATTCTGTTTGCACCTAGCAACAGGGTGTTCCAGGAGCAGAGGTGTGGAAGTTTGGGGGTGTCTGTAACCAATAGAAACCTCTACTCTCTTCAGGTTAATAAAGTGTCCTAAAGTTGTGTTTCTGAGAGAGGGTAAAGACGTCCGCATGATTCCCAGACTAAACAGTTCAGAAGAGTTTGTGACATTTTTGTTCCTTTTGGACTTCGGTGAGGGTTTTTTCAGATGTTCTGGCACATTACATCTTTTCTTGAGGCAAGCCCAAGGCTACGCCACTTCGTTCGGCGATTGGTCAACAGGGATAAATAAAATCCTCGTTGTCAACGAGAGATAACTTCGTTTTCATGCTAATTTTTATATTGAGAAATACTGCAGCAAACATCTTAGATAAGGGTAGAAATGTGTGACTAAGATCTCCTCGACAAAAACGTCAAAATGAATGACAGATTTCTTGAGTTATCTTAGATTAGATCTGACTATTTTGAGGAAGTGTATACTGGCTACGGCATCTCAAAATGGACAAACAGTACTATTACTCCTTTTTTGTTGTTTTTCCAACTGATGGTCTTTTAAGGGAGTATGAGAGCACGCGTTTGGTTCCCCTTCCATCAATCCTCTGCTAAGATTAAAAAACAACTGTTTGTAAACTACACACTTATGTCCTTCAACTCAATAGTGTACTTCACCCATCCACCCCCACCCCCCCCACCCCACCCACCCACCCATCCCACCCACCCCACCCATCCCACCCATCCACCCACCCACCCCACCCACCCACCCATCCCACCCACCCCACCCACCCACCCACCCACCCACCCATCCCACCCATCCCACCCACCCCACCCACCCACCCACCCACCCACCCACCCACCCACCCCACCCACCCACCCCCCACCCCCCACCCCCCACCCCACCCACCCATCCACCCATCCACCCATCCACCCACCCCCACCCACCCCACCCCACCCCACCCACGCACAGAGGTAATAATACAAGCATCCTTCCATGATAGAAGGAAACCTGATATTCCCCAGTAGTCTGCCTACTGATTAATACTATGCTCCTGGCTGTTTAAAAGTCACCCTGTAAATGAAGGAGGAACAGATATCCTGTGTGTGTGTGTGTGTGTGTGTGTGTGTGTGTGTGTGTGTGTGTGTGTGTGTGTGTGTGTGTGCTTACACACACACACACACACACACTGTTCTCTCTCTCCAGTGTGTCGTGTTGTGAGATGGTTGCAGGGTACTGCTGTCATAACACAACGTGTGCGTGTGCATGTGTGTGTGTGTGTGTGCGTCTTTGTGCATGTGTGTGTGCGTGTGTGTCTTTGTGCGTGTGCGTGTATGTGTGTGTGTCTTTGTGCGTGTGTGTGTGCGTGTGTGTCTTTGTGCGTGTGCGTGTATGTGTGTGCGTCTTTGTGCGTGCACAGGTCTCTCCCTTGAAAGTGAACACATAAAACATCTCATTCCCCTGGTGTAAGCACAATTAGCCGCTAACTAAAACACCATCCTCAGCTGTGTTTCTACATTTTAATTAGTACAAACCCCAGAATTAAAGCCCCGTTTAACAACAATAAACAGCCCTGTTTGCCAAAGCAACATTTCCCCAAGATTATCTGTAAAGGAAGGTTATTCTGGTTAGGAAATGTAGAGTTACCAGGACTTTATCCTGGAGTTACAGGATGTGATGTAGAGTTACCAGGACTTTATCCTGGAGTTACAGGATGTGATGTAGAGTTACCAGGACTTTATCCTGGAGTTACAGGATGTGATGTAGAGTTACCAGGACTTTATCCTGGAGTTACAGGATGTGATGTAGAGTTACCAGGACTTTATCATGGAGTTACAGGATGTGATGTAGAGTTACCAGGACTTTATCCTGGAGTTACAGGATGTGATGTAGAGTTACCAGGACTTTATCCTGGAGTTACAGGATGTGATGTAGAGTTACCAGGACTTTATCCTGGAGTTATAGGATGTGATGTACAGTTACCAGGACTTTATCCTGGAGTTACAGGATGTGATGTAGAGTTACCAGGACTTTATCATGGAGTTACAGGATGTGATGTAGAGTTACCAGGACTTTATCCTGGAGTTACAGGATGTGATGTAGAGTTACCAGGACTTTATCCTGGAGTTACAGGATGTTGTCAGAGACTTTATCCAGTTACAGGATGTGATGTAGAGTTACCAGGACTTTATCCTGGAGTTACAGGATGTGATGTAGAGTTACCAGGACTTTATCCTGGAGTTACAAGAGTGATGTAGAGTTACCAGGACTTTATCCTGGAGTTACAGGATGTGATGTAGAGTTACCAGACTTTATCATGGAGTTACAGGATGTGATGTAGAGTTACCAGGACTTTATCCTGGAGATTAAAGATGAGGTCCCTTCTCTAGAGTCTGGTTCTTCCCAAGGTTTCTTTGTGTCTGGCTTGTAACTTAAGGTATATGAGAGAGACAAGAGGTGAGATAGGCCGCAGATGGCGATAGACCGCAGATGGTGAAAGACCGCAGATGGTGAAAGACCGCAGATGGTGAAAAACAAAGAAAGTGGTGAAAAAGATGGTGAAAACCGCAGATGGTGAAAGACCGCAGATGGTGAAACATCCCGCAGATGGTGAAAGTCAGATGGCAGAAAATCAGATTTCCCCACAGCAGATGGTGAAAGACCGCAGATGGTAGGGAAAAAAACAAAGAAAGTGGGAAAAGTGGGAATGTCAGGGAATGTTGTGTTCAGATTCCCCCAGATCTCATCACGCAGCCAAACATCCCCCATTCCCTGTTGTCAGTCGTGTCAGAAAATCAGCTTTCCCCCACAGCGACTGTCCTCCCTCTCCTCAACCCTCTGACACCCCCCGCTCCAATCAGCAGCCACCACCCCCGACTCAATCCGCAGCCACATCACCCCCCGACCCAATCCGCAGCCACATCACCCCCCGACTCAATCCGCAGCCACATCACCCCCGACCCAATCCGCAGCCACATCACCCCCGACCCAATCCGCAGCCACATCACCCCCCGACCCAATCCGCAGCCACACCCCCCCCCCGACCCAATCAGCAGCCACATCCCCCGACCCAATGCGCAGCCACATCCCCCCCGACCCAATCGCAGCCACATCCCCCGACCCAATCCGCAGCCACATCACCCCCCGACCCAATCCGCATCAAACTAAACAACAAAAATAAGATTGAATGTAAAAAATAGAAGATAAAAAACATTAATCCTATTCATTTTTCTATCTGCATCCCACCTTAGCCTTTCTATTTGAGGTCCCCCTCTCCTCCTTCTTCTATACTTAGTCTCTGTCTCTGTCTCCTTTTTCTCTCCTCCTTCTTCTATACTTAGTCTCTGTCTCTGTCTCCTTTTTCTCTCTCTGTCTGTCTCTCTCTCTGTCTCTCTCTCTGTCTGTCAGTAGGCCATGGTGAAACATGCTCTCTTGCATTTGTACGTCTAACATTACAGACAAAAACAGAAAGTCTTGATATCCCAAACAGTTGCCAAAAGACGACGTGGGTCATCGTCCCAAATCGCACCCTATTCCCTACATATCGACCCCATGGGTCCTGGTGAAAAGTAGTGCACTACATAGGGAAAAGGGTGAACCAGACACCGTCTCATCACAGCACGCAGTGGAATGATCCTCTCTCTTTTACACGGCATCCATCATCACTTAACATCTCAAAACCAAACGGGTTCAGACTGCAGTCTTCGTCTTCCTAGTCCCAGGTATCATTTCAATGCTCAGCAGATTCATCAGATTACCCTATCCTCAAATCTAACCTAACCATTAGTGGGATGCATGAACATCTGACCCTGTATAAGCAGGTAGGGGTGTGTGTATTGACAGATGACATGACACCTTGATGAGGATCTTGATGATGACCCTGTATAAGCAGGTAGGGGTGTGTGTATTGGACAGACACCTTGATGAGGACCCTGTATAAGCAGGTAGGGGTGTGTGTTTTGGACAGACACCTTGATGATGACCCTGTATGAGCAGGTAGGGGTGGTGTATTGGACAGACACCTTGATGATGACCCTGTATGAGCAGGTAGGGGTGTGTGTTTTGGACAGACACCTTGATGATGACCCTGTATAAGCGGGTAGGGGTGTGTGTATTGGACAGACACCTTGATGATGACCCTGTATAAGCAGGTAGGGGTGTGTGTTTTGGACAGACACCTTGATGATGACCCTGTATAAGCAGGTAGGGGTAGTGTGGACAGACACCTTGATGATGACCCTGTATGGGTAGGGGTGTGTGTATTGGACAGACACCTTGATGAGTTTCACCTGGGCTTGAGGAATGTGGATGGCAGTTGGATCAGACACACCTCTGACCTCTCTTTTCTTTATTCTCTGTCTGTCTGTCTGTCTGTCTGTCTGTCTGTCTGTCTGTCTGTCTGTCTGTCTGTCTGTCTGTCTGTCTGTCTGTCTGTCTGTCTGTCTGTCTGTCTGTCTGTCTGTCTGTCTGTCTGTCTGTCTGTCTGTCTGTCTGTCTGTCTGTTTACCTATCAACTGTCATCAACTGCAAACTTTAGCGACTTCGGACACTTCTAGCCCACTAGGCTACTGCTGTGTTGCCCATGGTGGCAGGTGTAGTTCTCTGTCTGGGCACTGGGGGGCAGTATAGCCCCAGCAGTAAACTGGTGGAACCAACCAGGTCCCTCTAACCTTAACAGGAAATCCCATGGACCACTACTCTGACTGCAGCCCAGCTGGACAGGCTGGACTGGCATATAGGTCGAGGTTAATCCTTTGCACAGACCTAGGATCAGTTTACTCTAACCTAATCCTAATCCTGAACCGTTAAGATGGTGAATGGTTAGAAATGACTTCAGATCAGTGTTTAAAGAGGCAGCAGCATCATGTAGCCTACAGTCAGATCAGGCCTGGTAACGTGTTTTGTCTTTTCACACGGTCAACGTTTTGAGTTGTTTCCACTCAGGCATGTGTGTTACGCCGTGACTGCATGTATTAATTGCTTGAAATGGTTTATAAATTCCATAATGCTAAATATAATCTTCTGAATTAATCTCAAGGTTTATTATCATTACTTAGAGAATTATCTTCAATTGAAGAACATTAAGACATTGCAATCAAGAGCGATTCATTCGGGGCATGAAAGGACAGTCAGACCATGTTCCATTGAAATATTTTTTTGAGAACATGAAGAAAACCAGGAATGTAATTTCTATTCAGTTTGCGGCTAGATGTGTTATATCTCAGTGTGTTATTGGCCGTGTGTGTGTGTTAACAGTGTGTTATTGGCTGTGTGTGTGTGTGTGTGTTAACAGTGTGTTATTGGCCGTGTGTGTGTGTGTTAACAGTGTGTTATTGGCCGTGTGTGTGTGTGTTAACAGTGTGTTATTGGCTGTGTGTGTGTGTGTTAACAGTGTGTTATTGGCTGTGTGTGTGTGTTAACAGTGTGTTATTGGCCGTGTTTGTGTGTGGTAACAGTGTGTTATTGGCCGTGTGTGTGTGTTAACAGTGTGTTATTGGCTGTGTGTGTGTGTGTTAACAGTGTGTTATTGGCTGTGTGTGTGTTAACAGTGTGTTATTGGCCGTGTGTGTGTGTTAACAGTGTGTTATTGGCTGTGTGTGTGTGTGTTAACAGTGTGTTATTGGCCGTGTGTGTGTGTTAACAGTGTGTTATTGGCCGTGTGTGTGTGTGTTAACAGTGTGTTATTGGCTGTGTGTGTGTGTGTTAACAGTGTGTTATTGGCTGTGTGTGTGTGTGTTAACAGTGTGTTATTGGCCGTGTGTGTGTTATCAGTGTGTTATTGGCTGTGTGTGTCTGTGTGTTAACAGTGTGTTATTGGCTGTGTGTGTGTGTTAACAGTGTGTTATTGGCCGTGTGTGTGTGTTAACAGTGTGTTATTGGCTGTGTGTGTGTGTGTTAACAGTGTGTTATTGGCCGTGTGTGTGTGTGTTAACAGTTGGTTATTGGCCGTGTGTGTGTGTTAACAGTGTGTTATTGGCCGTGTGTGTGTGTGTTAACAGTGTGTTATTGGCTGTGTGTGTGTGTGTTAACAGTGTGTTATTGGCTGTGTGTGTGTGTGTTAACAGTGTGTTATTGGCTGTGTGTGTGTGTGTTAACAGTGTGTTATTGGCTGTGTGTGTGTGTGTTAACAGTGTGTTATTGGCTGTGTGTGTGTTAACAGTGTGTTATTGGCTGTGTGTGTGTGTGTTAACAGTGTGTTATTGGCTGTGTGTGTGTGTGTTAACAGTGTGTTATTGGCCGTGTGTGTGTGTTAACAGTGTGTTATTGGCTGTGTGTGTGTGTGTTAACAGTGTGTTATTGGCCGTGTGTGTGTGTGTTAACAGTGTGTTATTGGCTGTGTGTGTGTGTGTTAACAGTGTGTTACAGCCGTGTGTGTGTTATCAGTGTGTTATTGGCTGTGTGTGTCTGTGTGTTAACAGTGTGTTATTGGCTGTGTGTGTTAACAGTGTGTTATTGGCTGTGTGTGTGTGTGTTAACAGTGTGTTATTGGCTGTGTGTGTGTGTTAACAGTGTGTTATTGGCCGTGTGTGTGTGTGTTAACAGTGTGTTATTGGCCGTGTGTGTGTGTGTTAACAGTGTGTTATTGGCTGTGTGTGTGTGTGTTAACAGTGTGTTATTGGCCGTGTGTGTGTGTGTTAACAGTGTGTTATTGGGCGTGTGTGTGTGTGTGTTAACAGTGTGTTATTGGCTGTGTGTGTGTTAACAGTGTGTTATTGGCTGTGTGTGTGTGTGTTAACAGTGTGTTATTGGCTGTGTGTGTGTTAACAGTGTGTTATTGGCTGTGTGTGTCTGTGTGTTATCAGTGTGTTTGTTATTGGCTGTGTGTGTGTGTGTGTGTTAACAGTGTGTTATTGGCTGTGTGTGTGTGTTAACAGTGTGTTATTGGCTGTGTGTGTGTTAACAGTGTGTTATTGGCTGTGTGTGTCTGTGTGTTAACAGTGTGTTATTGGCTGTGTGTCTGTGTGTTATCAGTGTGTTATTGGCTGTGTGTCTGTGTGTTAACAGTGTGTTATTGGCTGTGTGTGTCTGTGTGTTAACAGTGTGTTATTGGCTGTGTGTGTGTGTTATCAGTGTGTTATTGGTTGTGTGTGTGTGTTAAGTGTGTTATTGGGTGTGTGTGTGTTATTGTGTGTGTGTGTCCTGGTGCTCTCCTCTCCATGCTGCCGTGCTCCACTAGGCCCCTGGGAACCATCTGGCTCTATGTTATTAATTCATCAGGCTTAACCATGCTGAGCCTTATCACTCTGTTCTGTTTGGACCATACCTCTATATTTGACCACACACACACACACACTGCACACGCACACACACACACACACACACACACACACACACACACACACACACACACACACACACACACACACACACACACACACACACACACACACACACACACACACACACACACACACACACACACACTCATCCTCTCTCTCTCTCGCTCTCTCTCTCTTTCTCTCTCTGTCTCACCCCCTCTCTCTCTCTCTCTTCCCCCTCTCTCTTTCTCTATCTCTCTCTCCTCTATCTGTCTCTCTCTTCCCCCTCTCTCTCTCTCTCTCTCTCTCTCTCTCTCTCTCTCTCTCTCTCTCTCTCTCTTTCTTTCTCTCTTTTCTCTCTCTGTCTCACCCCCCCTCTCTCTCTCTGTCTCTCTCTTCCTCCCTCTCTCTTTCTCTATCTCTCTCTCCTCCCCCCTCTCGCTCTCTTTCGCTCTCTGTCTCTCTCTTCACCTTCTCTCTCTCTCTCCCTCTCTCTTCTATCTTTCTCTCTCCCCTCTCTTTTTCTTACTAAGTCAAAAGAAACAAACAGATAATTTCTGTTGGTATAAGAGACTGACTGGCCAGTAACTCCATAATGACAGCATTGGTGTCAGTGACTGACTAGCCAGTAACTCCATAATGACAGCATTGGTGTCAGAGACTGACTGGCCAGTAACTCCATAATGACAGCATTGGTGTCAGAGACTGACTGGCCAGTAACTCCATAATGACAGCATTGGTGTCAGAGACTGACTGGCCAGTAACTCCATAATGATAGCATTGGTGTCAGAGACTGACTGGCCAGTAACTCCATAATGATAGCATTGGTGTCAGAGACTGACTGGCCAGTAACTCCATAATGATAGCATTGGTGTCAGAGCCTGACTGGCCAGTAACTCCATAATGATAGCATTGGTGTCAGAGCCTGACTGGCCAGTAACTCCATAATGATAGCATTGGTGTCAGAGACTGACTGGCCAGTAACTCCATAATGATAGCCTTGGTGTCAGAGCCTGACTGGCCAGTAACTCCATAATGATAGCCTTGGTGTCAGGGACTGACTGGTAGAGTAGAAGACACTGAGCAGGGGGACAGTAGAGTAGAAGACACTGAGCAGGGAGACAGTAGAGTAGAGAAGACACTGAGCAGGGAGACAGTAGAGTAGAGAAGACACTGAGCAGGGAGACAGTAGAGTAGAGAAGACACTGAGCAGGGAGACAGTAGAGTAGAGAAGACACTGAGCAGGGGGACAGTAGAGTAGAGAAGACACTGAGCAGGGAGACAGTAGAGTAGAGAAGACACTGAGCAGGGAAACAGTAGAGTAGAAGACACTGAGCAGGAGACAGTAGATTAGAGAAGACACTGAGCAGGGAAACAGTAGAGTAGAAGACACTGAGCAGGGAGACAGTAGAGTAGAAGACACTGAGCAGGGAGACAGTAGATTAGAAGACACCGAGCAGGATGCCAGTAGATTAGAAGACACTGAGCAGGAGACAGTAGATTAGAAGACACTGAGCAGGGAAACAGTAGATTAGAGAAGACACTGAGCAGGGAGACAGTAGAGTAGAGAAGCCAATGAGCAGGGAGACAGTAGAGTAGAAGACACTGAGCAGGATGCCAGTAGATTAGAAGACACTGAGCAGGGAGACAGTAGAGTAGAAGACACCGAGCAGGATGCCAGTAGATTAGAGAAGCCAATGAGCAGGGAGACAGTAGAGTAGAGAAGCCAATGAGCAGGGAGACAGTAGAGTAGAGAAGCCAATGAGCAGGAGACAGTAGAGTAGAGAAGCCAATGAGCAGGGAGACAGTAGAGTAGAAGCCAATGAGCAGGGAGCCAGTAGATTAGAGAAGACACTGAGCAGGAGACAGTAGAGTAGAAGACACTGAGCAGGGAGCCAGTAGATTAGAAGACACTGAGCAGGGAGACAGTAGAGTAGAAGACACTGAGCAGGGAGACAGTAGAGTAGAGAAGACACTGAGCAGGGAGACAGTAGAGTAGGGAAGACACTGAGCAGGGAGACAGTAGAGTAGAAGACACTGAGCAGGAGACAGTAGAGTAGAAGACACTGAGCAGGGAGACAGTAGAGTAGGGAAGACACTGAGCAGGGAGACAGTAGAGTAGAGAAGACACTGAGCAGGGAGCCAGTAGATTAGAGAAGACATTGAGCAGGGAGACAGTAGAGTAGAGAAGACACTGAGCAGGGAGACAGTAGAGTAGAGAAGACACTGAGCAGGGAGACAGTAGAGTAGGGAAGACACTGAGCAGGGAGACAGTAGAGTAGAGAAGACACTGAGCAGGGAGACAGTAGAGTAGAAGACACTGAGCAGGGAGACAGTAGAGTAGGGAAGACACTGAGCAGGGAGACAGTAGAGTAGGGAAGACACTGAGCAGGGAGACAGTAGAGTAGAAGACACTGAGCAGGGAGACAGTAGAGTAGAAGACACTGAGCAGGGAGACAGTAGATTAGGGAAGACACTGAGCAGGGAGCCAGTAGATTAGGGAAGACACTGAGCAGGGAGACAGTAGAGTAGAGAAGACACTGAGCAGGGAGACAGTAGAGTAGAGAAGACACTGAGCAGGGAGACAGTAGAGTAGAGAAGACACTGAGCAGGGAGACAGTAGAGTAGAGAAGACACTGAGCAGGGAGACAGTAGAGTAGAAGACACTGAGCAGGATGCCAGTAGATTAGAGAAGACACTGAGCAGGGAGACAGTAGAGTAGGGAAGACACTGAGCAGGAGACAGTAGATTAGAGAAGACACTGAGCAGGGAGACAGTAGAGTAGAGAAGACACTGAGCAGGGAGCCAGTAGATTAGAGAAGACACTGAGCAGGGAGCCAGTAGATTAGAAGACACTGAGCAGGAGACAGTAGAGTAGAAGACACCGAGCAGGGAGCCAGTAGAGTAGAGAAGACACTGAGCAGGATGCCAGTAGATTAGAGAAGACACTGAGCAGGATGCCAGTAGATTAGAGAAGACACTGAGCAGGGAGCCAGTAGATTAGAAGACACTGAGCAGGAGACAGTAGAGTAGAAGACACCGAGCAGGATGCCAGTAGATTAGAGAAGACACTGAGCAGGGAGCCAGTAGATTAGAAGACACTGAGCAGGGAGACAGTAGAGTAGAGAAGACACTGAGCAGGGAGACAGTAGAGTAGAGAAGACACTGAGCAGGGAGACAGTAGAGTAGAAGACACTGAGCAGGGAGCCAGTAGATTAGAGAAGACACTGAGCAGGGGGACAGTAGAGTAGAAGACACTGAGCAGGGAGACAGTAGATTAGAGAAGACACTGAGCAGGGAGACAGTAGAGTAGAAGACACTGAGCAGGGAGCCAGTAGAGTAGAGAAGACACTGAGCAGGGAGACAGTAGAGTAGAAGACACTGAGCAGGAGACAGTAGAGTAGGGAAGACACTGAGCAGGGAGACAGTAGAGTAGAAGACACTGAGCAGGGAGACAGTAGAGTAGAAGACACTGAGCAGGAGACAGTAGATTAGGGAAGACACTGAGCAGGAGCCAGTAGATTAGGAAGACACTGAGCAGGGAGACAGTAGAGTAGTAGAAGACACTGAGCAGGAGACAGTAGAGTAGAGAAGACACTGAGCAGGGAGACAGTAGAGTAGAGAAGACACTGAGCAGGAGACAGTAGAGTAGAAGACACTGAGCAGGGAGACAGTAGAGTAGAGAAGACACTGAGCAGGATGCCAGTAGATTAGAGAAGACACTGAGCAGGAGACAGTAGAGTAGGGAAGACACTGAGCAGGGAGACAGTAGATTAGAGAAGACACTGAGCAGGGAGACAGTAGAGTAGAAGACACTGAGCAGGGAGCCAGTAGATTAGAGAAGACACTGAGCAGGGAGCCAGTAGATTAGAGAAGACACTGAGCAGGGAGACAGTAGAGTAGAAGACACCGAGCAGGAGCCAGTAGAGTAGAAGACACTGAGCAGGATGCCAGTAGATTAGAGAAGACACTGAGCAGGATGCCAGTAGATTAGAGAAGACACTGAGCAGGGAGCCAGTAGATTAGAGAAGACACTGAGCAGGAGACAGTAGAGTAGAGAAGACACCGAGCAGGATGCCAGTAGATTAGAGAAGACACTGAGCAGGGAGCCAGTAGATTAGAAGACACTGAGCAGGGAGACAGTAGAGTAGAGAAGACACTGAGCAGGGAGACAGTAGAGTAGAGAAGACACTGAGCAGGAGACAGTAGAGTAGAGAAGACACTGAGCAGGAGTCAGTAGATTAGAGAAGACACTGAGCAGGGGACAGTAGAGTAGAAGACACTGAGCAGGAGACAGTAGATTAGAGAAGACACTGAGCAGGGAGACAGTAGAGTAGAAGACACTGAGCAGGGAGCCAGTAGAGTAGAGAAGACACTGAGCAGGGGACAGTAGAGTAGAAGACACTGAGCAGGGAGACAGTAGAGTAGAGAAGACACTGAGCAGGGAGCCAGTAGATTAGAGAAGACACTGAGCAGGGAGACAGTAGAGTAGAGTAGAAGACACTGAGCAGGGAGCCAGTAGATTAGATATAATGGACTTTCCATGCTGCGATTTCTGTGAGAAGTGCCTTTGATTTGGAATGCAACAAATCACATTCTCCCTCCCTCCCTCCCTCCCTCCCTCCCTCCCTCCCTCCCTCCCCCTCCCTCCCTCCCTCCCCCTCCCTTGGTAATCATCCTCCTGGAGTGAGGGCATCGATTCCCAAACAAAAGAAAAGAGAGAGAATACACAGAGAGGTTCCCGACCTCTTTCTCCTCGGCCCCTGTAGACCGTGTTCTAATCCCAGAGAGATCAACCGCCCTGCCAGGGGATCAATTCAGATGCAGTGTCTGGTCATTCAGGACGGGAGAAGTAAGGAGATGATGTGAACACAGACACACAACTGTTGTTTTTCAAAAGCTTCTCTCTTTTTAATCAATGTGTTTATCCAAATAGAGTCTGACATATATCTGAGATGAGAACGGGATTAATAAATAAACTACATCTAAGTACCAGTGGCTCCAGGTAGTTGTATTGTATCTCTATAGTAGTGGGTTGTTGTAGTAGACAGGACTGTTGGGTTCAGGTAGTTGTATTGTATCTCTATAGTAGTGGGTTGTTGTAGTAGACAGGACTGTTGGGTTCAGGTAGTTGTATTGTATCTCTATAGTAGTGGGTTGTTGTAGTAGACAGGACTGTTGGGTTCAGGTAGTTGTATTGTATCTCTATAGTAGTGGGTTGTTGTAGTAGACAGGACTGTTGGGTTCAGGTAGTTGTATTGTATCTCTATAGTAGTGGGTTGTTGTAGTAGACAGGACTGTTGGGTTCAGGTAGTTGTATTGTATCTCTATAGTAGTGGGTTGTTGTAGTAGACAGGACTGTTGGGTTCAGGTAGTTGTATTGTATCTCTATAGTAGTGGGTTGTTGTAGTAGACAGGACTGTTGGGTTCAGGTAGTTGTATTGTATCTCTATAGTAGTGGGTTGTTGTAGTAGACAGGACTGTTGGGTCAGGTAGTTGTATTGTATCTCTATAGTAGTGGGTTGTTGTAGTAGACAGGACTGTTGGGTTCAGGTAGTTGTATTGTATCTCTATAGTAGTGGGTTGTTGTAGTAGACAGGACTGTTGGGTTCAGGTAGTTGGACTGTTAGACAGGGGTTCTATAGTAGTGGGTTGTTGTAGGACTGTTGGGTTCAGGTGTCTGTAGACAGGACTGTTGGGTTCAGGTAGTTGTATTGTATCTCTATAGTAGTGGGTTGTTGTAGTAGACAGGACTGTTGGGTTCAGGTAGTTGTATTGATCTCTATAGTAGTGGGTTGTTGTTAGACAGGACTGTTGGGTTCAGGTAGTTGTATTGTATCTCTATAGTAGTGGGTTGTTGTAGTAGACAGGACTGTTGGGTTCAGGTAGTTGTATTGTATCTCTATAGTAGTGGGTTGTTGTAGTAGACAGGACTGTTGGGTTCAGGTAGTTGTATTGTATCTCTATAGTAGTGGGTTGTTGTAGTAGACAGGACTGTTGGGTTCAGGTAGTTGTATTGTATCTCTATAGTAGTGGGTTGTTGTAGTAGACAGGACTGTTGGGTTCAGGTAGTTGTATTGTATCTCTATAGTAGTGGGTTGTTGTAGTAGACAGGACTGTTGGGTTCAGGTAGTTGTATTGTATCTCTATAGTAGTGGGTTGTTGTAGTAGACAGGACTGTTGGGTTCAGGTAGTTGTATTGTATCTCTATAGTAGTGGGTTGTTGTAGTAGACAGGACTGTTGGGTTCAGGTAGTTGTATTGTATCTCTATAGTAGTGGGTTGTTGTAGTAGACAGGACAGGAGGTAGTTGTATTGATCTCTATAGTAGTGGGTTGTTGTAGTAGACAGGACTGTTGGGTTCAGGTAGTGTATTGTATCTCTATAGTAGTGGGTTGTTGTAGTAGACAGGACTGTTGGGTTCAGGTAGTTGTATTGTATCTCTATAGTAGTGGGTTGTTGTAGTAGACAGGACTGTTGGGTTCAGGTAGTTGTATTGTATCTCTATAGTAGTAGTAGACAGGACTGTTGGGTTTGTTGTATTGTAGTAGACAGGACTGTTGGGTTCAGGTAGTTGTATTGTATCTCTATAGTAGTGGGTTGTTGTAGTAGACAGGACTGTTGGGTTCAGGTAGTTGTATTGTATCTCTATAGTAGTGGGTTGTTAGTAGACAGGACTTGGGTAGTTATTGACAGGACAGGACTGTTGGGTTCAGGTAGTTGTATTGTATCTCTATAGTAGTGGGTTGTTGTAGTAGACAGGACTGTTGGGTTCAGGTAGTTGTATTGTATCTCTATAGTAGTGGGTTGTTGTAGTAGACAGGACTGTTGGGTTCAGGTAGTTGTATTGTATCTCTATAGTAGTGGGTTGTTGTAGTAGACAGGACTGTTGGGTTCAGGTAGTTGTATTGTATCTCTATAGTAGTGGGTTGTTGTAGTAGACAGGACTGTTGGGTTCAGGTAGTTGTATTGTATCTCTATAGTAGTGGGTTGTTGTAGTAGACAGGACTGTTGGGTTCAGGTAGTTGTATTGTATCTCTATAGTAGTGGGTTGTTGTAGTAGACAGGACTGTTGGGTTCAGGTAGTTGTATTGTATCTCTATAGTAGTGGGTTGTTGTAGTAGACAGGACTGTTGGGTTCAGGTAGTTGTATTGTATCTCTATAGTAGTGGGTTGTTGTAGTAGACAGGACTGTTGGGTTCAGGTAGTTGTATTGTATCTCTATAGTAGTGGGTTGTTGTAGTAGACAGGACTGTTGGGTTCAGGTAGTTGTATTGTATCTCTATAGTAGTGGGTTGTTGTAGTAGACAGGACTGTTGGGTTCAGGTAGTTGTATTGTATCTCTATAGTAGTGGGTTGTTGTAGTAGACAGGACTGTTGGGTTCAGGTAGTTTGTATCTCTATAGTAGTGGGTTGTTGTATAGACAGGACTGTTGGGTTCAGGTAGTTGTTGTATCTCTATAGTAGTGGGTTGTTGTAGGACAGGACTGTTGGGTTCAGGTAGTTGTATTGTATCTCTATAGTAGTGGGTTGTTGTAGTAGACAGGACTGTTGGGTTCAGGTAGTTGTATTGTATCTCTATAGTAGTGGGTTGTTGTAGTAGACAGGACTGTTGGGTTCAGGTAGTTGTATTGTATCTCTATAGTAGTGGGTTGTTGTAGTAGACAGGACTGTTGGGTTCAGGTAGTTGTATTGTATCTCTATAGTAGTGGGTTGTTGTAGTAGACAGGACTGTTGGGTTCAGGTAGTTGTATTGTATCTCTATAGTAGTGGGTTGTTGTAGTAGACAGGACTGTTGGGTTCAGGACTGTTGGGTTCAGGGACTGTTGGGTTCAGGTAGTTGTATTCTCTATAGTAGTGGGTTGTTGTAGTAGACAGGACTGTTGGGTTCAGGTAGTTGTATTGTATCTCTATAGTAGTGGGTTGTTGTAGTAGACAGGACAGGACTAGACAGGACTGTTGGGTTCAGGTAGTTGTATTGTATCTCTATAGTAGTGGGTTGTTGTAGTAGACAGGACTGTTGGGTTTCAGGTAGTTGTATTGTATCTCTATAGTAGTGGGTTGTTGTAGTAGACAGGACTGTTGGGTTCAGGTAGTTGTATTGTATCTCTATAGTAGTGGGTTGTTGTAGTAGACAGGACTGTTGGGTTCAGGTAGTTGTATTGTATCTCTATAGTAGTGGGTTGTTGTAGTAGACAGGACTGTTGGGTTCAGGTAGTTGTATTGTATCTCTATAGTAGTGGGTTGTTGTAGTAGACAGGACTGTTGGGTTCAGGTAGTTGTATTGTATCTCTATAGTAGTGGGTTGTTGTAGTAGACAGGACTGTTGGGTTCAGGTAGTTGTATTGTATCTCTATAGTAGTGGGTTGTTGTAGTAGACAGGACTGTTGGGTTCAGGTAGTTGTATTGTATCTCTATAGTAGTGGGTTGTTGTAGTAGACAGGACTGTTGGGTTCAGGTAGTTGTATTGTATCTCTATAGTAGTGGGTTGTTGTAGTAGACAGGACTGTTGGGTTCAGGTAGTTGTATTGTATCTCTATAGTAGTGGGTTGTTGTAGTAGACAGGACTGTTGGGTTCAGGTAGTTGTATTGTATCTCTATAGTAGTGGGTTGTTGTAGTAGACAGGACTGTTGGGTTCAGGTAGTTGTATTGTATCTCTATAGTAGTGGGTTGTTGTAGTAGACAGGACTGTTGGGTTCAGGTAGTTGTATTGTATCTCTATAGTAGTGGGTTGTTGTAGTAGACAGGACTGTTGGGTTCAGGTAGTTGTATTGTATCTCTATAGTAGTGGGTTGTTGTAGTAGACAGGACTGTTGGGTTCAGGTAGTTGTAGTTGTATCTCTATAGTAGTGGGTTGTTGTAGTAGACAGGACTGTTGGGTTCAGGTAGTTGTATTGTATCTCTATAGTAGTGGGTTGTTGTAGTAGACAGGACTGTTGGGTTCAGGTAGTTGTATTGTATCTCTATAGTAGTGGGTTGTTGTAGTAGACAGGACTGTTGGGTTCAGGTAGTTGTATTGTATCTCTATAGTAGTGGGTTGTTGTAGTAGACAGGACAGGACTAGTTGGGTTGTTGTTCAGGTAGTTGTAGTTGTATCTCTATAGTAGTGGGTTGTTGTAGTAGACAGGACTGTTGGGTTCAGGTAGTTGTATTGTATCTCTATAGTAGTGGGTTGTTGTAGTAGACAGGACTGTTGGGTTCAGGTAGTTGTATTGTATCTCTATAGTAGTGGGTTGTTGTAGTAGACAGGACTGTTGGGTTCAGGTAGTTGTATTGTATCTCTATAGTAGTGGGTTGTTGTAGTAGACAGGACTGTTGGGTTCAGGTAGTTGTATTGTATCTCTATAGTAGTGGGTTGTTGTAGTAGACAGGACTGTTGGGTTCAGGTAGTTGTATTGTATCTCTATAGTAGTGGGTTGTTGTAGTAGACAGGACTGTTGGGTTCAGGTAGTTGTATTGTATCTCTATAGTAGTGGGTTGTTGTAGTAGACAGGACTGTTGGGTTCAGGTAGTTGTATTGTATCTCTATAGTAGTGGGTTGTTGTAGTAGACAGGACTGTTGGGTTCAGGTAGTTGTATTGTATCTCTATAGTAGTGGGTTGTTGTAGTAGACAGGACTGTTGGGTTCAGGTAGTTGTATTGTATCTCTATAGTAGTGGGTTGTTGTAGTAGACAGGACTGTTGGGTTCAGGTAGTTGTATTGTATCTCTATAGTAGTGGGTTGTTGTAGTAGACAGGACTGTTGGGTTCAGGTAGTTGTATTGTATCTCTATAGTAGTGGGTTGTTGTAGTAGACAGGACTGTTAGACAGGACTGTTCAGGTAGTTGTATTGTATCTCTATAGTAGTGGGTTGTTGTAGTAGACAGGACTGTTGGGTTCAGGTAGTTGTATTGTATCTCTATAGTAGTGGGTTGTTGTAGTAGACAGGACTGTTGGGTTCAGGTAGTTGTATTGTATCTCTATAGTAGTGGGTTGTTGTAGTAGACAGGACTGTTGGGTTCAGGTAGTTGTATTGTATCTCTATAGTAGTGGGTTGTTGTAGTAGACAGGACTGTTGGGTTCTGTTGGGTTGGTAGTTGTATTGTATCTCTATAGTAGTGGGTTGTTGTAGTAGACAGGACTGTTGGGTTCAGGTAGTTGTATTGTATCTCTATAGTAGTGGGTTGTTGTAGTAGACAGGACTGTTGGGTTCAGGTAGTTGTATTGTATCTCTATAGTAGTGGGTTGTTGTAGTAGACAGGACTGTTGGGTTCAGGTAGTTGTATTGTATCTCTATAGTAGTGGGTTGTTGTAGTAGACAGGACTGTTGGGTTCAGGTAGTTGTATTGTATCTCTATAGTAGTGGGTTGTTGTAGTAGACAGGACTGTTGGGTTCAGGTAGTTGTATTGTATCTCTATAGTAGTGGGTTGTTGTAGTAGACAGGACTGTTGGGTTCAGGTAGTTGTATTGTATCTCTATAGTAGTGGGTTGTTGTAGTAGACAGGACTGTTGGGTTCAGGTAGTTGTATTGTATCTCTATAGTAGTGGGTTGTTGTAGTAGACAGGACTGTTGGGTTCAGGTAGTTGTATTGTATCTCTATAGTAGTGGGTTGTTGTAGTAGACAGGACTGTTGGGTTCAGGTAGTTGTAGTGGGTTGTTGTATCTGTATTGTATCTATAGTAGTGGGTTGTTGTAGTAGACAGGACTGTTGGGTTCAGGTAGTTGTATTGTATCTCTATAGTAGTGGGTTGTTGTAGTAGACAGGACTGTTGGGTTCAGGTAGTTGTATTGTATCTCTATAGTAGTGGGTTGTTGTAGTAGACAGGACTGTTGGGTTCAGGTAGTTGTATTGTATCTCTATAGTAGTGGGTTGTTGTAGTAGACAGGACTGTTGGGTTCAGGTAGTTGTATTGTATCTCTATAGTAGTGGGTTGTTGTAGTAGACAGGACTGTTGGGTTCAGGTAGTTGTATTGTATCTCTATAGTAGTGGGTTGTTGTAGTAGACAGGACAGGACTGTAGTGGGTTGTTGTTAGACAGGACTGTTGGGTTCAGGTAGTTGTATTGTATCTCTATAGTAGTGGGTTGTTGTAGTAGACAGGACTGTTGGGTTCAGGTAGTTGTATTGTATCTCTATAGTAGTGGGTTGTTGTAGTAGACAGGACTGTTGGGTTCAGGTAGTTGTATTGTATCTCTATAGTAGTGGGTTGTTGTAGTAGACAGGACTGTTGGGTTCAGGTAGTTGTATTGTATCTCTATAGTAGTGGGTTGTTGTAGTAGACAGGACTGTTGGGTTCAGGTAGTTGTATTGTATCTCTATAGTAGTGGGTTGTTGTAGTAGACAGGACTGTTGGGTTCAGGTAGTTGTATTGTATCTCTATAGTAGTGGGTTGTTGTAGTAGACAGGAGACAGGACTGTTAGACAGGGGTTCAGGTAGTTGTATTGTATCTCTATAGTAGTGGGTTGTTGTAGTAGACAGGACTGTTGGGTTCAGGTAGTTGTATTGTATCTCTATAGTAGTGGGTTGTTGTAGTAGACAGGACTGTTGGGTTCAGGTAGTTGTATTGTATCTCTATAGTAGTGGGTTGTTGTAGTAGACAGGACTGTTGGGTTCAGGTAGTTGTATTGTATCTCTATAGTAGTGGGTTGTTGTAGTAGACAGGACTGTTGGGTTCAGGTAGTTGTATTGTATCTCTATAGTAGTGGGTTGTTGTAGTAGACAGGACTGTTGGGTTCAGGTAGTTGTATTGTATCTCTATAGTAGTGGGTTGTTGTAGTAGACAGGACTGTTGGGTTCAGGTAGTTGTATTGTATCTCTATAGTAGTGGGTTGTTGTAGTAGACAGGACTGTTGGGTTCAGGTAGTTGTATTGTATCTCTATAGTAGTGGGTTGTTGTAGTAGACAGGACTGTTGGGTTCAGGTAGTTGTATTGTATCTCTATAGTAGTGGGTTGTTGTAGTAGACAGGACTGTTGGGTTCAGGTAGTTGTATTGTATCTCTATAGTAGTGGGTTGTTGTAGTAGACAGGACTGTTGGGTTCAGGTAGTTGTATTGTATCTCTATAGTAGTGGGTTGTTGTAGTAGACAGGACTGTTGGGTTCAGGTAGTTGTATTGTATCTCTATAGTAGTGGGTTGTTGTAGTAGACAGGTGTTGGGTTCAGGTAGTTGTATTGTATCTCTATAGTAGTGGGTTGTTGTAGTAGACAGGACTGTTGGGTTCAGGTAGTTGTATTGTATCTCTATAGTAGTGGGTTGTTGTAGTAGACAGGACTGTTGGGTTCAGGTAGTTGTATTGTATCTCTATAGTAGTGGGTTGTTGTAGTAGACAGGACTGTTGGGTTCAGGTAGTTGTATTGTATCTCTATAGTAGTGGGTTGTTGTAGTAGACAGGACTGTTGGGTTCAGGTAGTTGTATTGTATCTCTATAGTAGTGGGTTGTTGTAGTAGACAGGACTGTTGGGTTCAGGTAGTTGTATTGTATCTCTATAGTAGTGGGTTGTTGTAGTAGACAGGACTGTTGGGTTCAGGTAGTTGTATTGTATCTCTATAGTAGTGGGTTGTTGTAGTAGACAGGACTGTTGGGTTCAGGTAGTTGTATTGTATCTCTATAGTAGTGGGTTGTTGTAGTAGACAGGACTGTTGGGTTCAGGTAGTTGTATTGTATCTCTATAGTAGTGGGTTGTTGTAGTAGACAGGACTGTTGGGTTCAGGTAGTTGTATTGTATCTCTATAGTAGTGGGTTGTTGTAGTAGACAGGACTGTTGGGTTCAGGTAGTTGTATTGTATCTCTATAGTAGTGGGTTGTTGTAGTAGACAGGACTGTTGGGTTCAGGTAGTTGTATTGTATCTCTATAGTAGTGGGTTGTTGTAGTAGACAGGACTGTTGGGTTCAGGTAGTTGTATTGTATCTCTATAGTAGTGGGTTGTTGTAGTAGACAGGACTGTTGGGTTCAGGTAGTTGTATTGTATCTCTATAGTAGTGGGTTGTTGTAGTAGACAGGACTGTTGGGTTCAGGTAGTTGTATTGTATCTCTATAGTAGTGGGTTGTTGTAGTAGACAGGACTGTTGGGTTCAGGTAGTTGTATTGTATCTCTATAGTAGTGGGTTGTTGTAGTAGACAGGACTGTTGGGTTCAGGTAGTTGTATTGTATCTCTATAGTAGTGGGTTGTTCTAGATAGGACTGTTGGGTGGGTTGTTGTATCTCTATAGTAGTGGGTTGTTGTAGTAGACAGGACTGTTGGGTTCAGGTAGTTGTATTGTATCTCTATAGTAGTGGGTTGTTGTAGTAGACAGGACTGTTGGGTTCAGGTAGTTGTATTGTATCTCTATAGTAGTGGGTTGTTGTAGTAGACAGGACTGTTGGGTTCAGGTAGTTGTATTGTATCTCTATAGTAGTGGGTTGTTGTAGTAGACAGGACTGTTGGGTTCAGGTAGTTGTATTGTATCTCTATAGTAGTGGGTTGTTGTAGTAGACAGGACTGTTGGGTTCAGGTAGTTGTATTGTATCTCTATAGTAGTGGGTTGTTGTAGTAGACAGGACTGTTGGGTTCAGGTAGTTGTATTGTATCTCTATAGTAGTGGGTTGTTGTAGTAGACAGGACTGTTGGGTTCAGGTAGTTGTATTGTATCTCTATAGTAGTGGGTTGTTGTAGTAGACAGGACTGTTGGGTTCAGGTAGTTGTATTGTATCTCTATAGTAGTGGGTTGTTGTAGTAGACAGGACTGTTGGGTTCAGGTAGTTGTATTGTATCTCTATAGTAGTGGGTTGTTGTAGTAGACAGGACTGTTGGGTTCAGGTAGTTGTATTGTATCTCTATAGTAGTGGGTTGTTGTAGTAGACAGGACTGTTGGGTTCAGGTAGTTGTATTGTATCTCTATAGTAGTGGGTTGTTGTAGTAGACAGGACTGTTGGGTTCAGGTAGTTGTATTGTATCTCTATAGTAGTGGGTTGTTGTAGTAGACAGGACTGTTGGGTTCAGGTAGTTGTATTGTATCTCTATAGTAGTGGGTTGTTGTAGTAGACAGGACTGTTGGGTTCAGGTAGTTGTATTGTATCTCTATAGTAGTGGGTTGTTGTAGTAGACAGGACTGTTGGGTTCAGGTAGTTGTATTGTATCTCTATAGTAGTGGGTTGTTGTAGTAGACAGGACTGTTGGGTTCAGGTAGTTGTATTGTATCTCTATAGTAGTGGGTTGTTGTAGTAGACAGGACTGTTGGGTTCAGGTAGTTGTATTGTATCTCTATAGTAGTGGGTTGTTGTAGTAGACAGGACTGTTGGGTTCAGGTAGTTGTATTGTATCTCTATAGTAGTGGGTTGTTGTAGTAGACAGGACTGTTGGGTTCAGGTAGTTGTATTGTATCTCTATAGTAGTGGGTTGTTGTAGTAGACAGGACTGTTGGGTTCAGGTAGTTGTATTGTATCTCTATAGTAGTGGGTTGTTGTAGTAGACAGGACTGTTGGGTTCAGGTAGTTGTATTGTATCTCTATAGTAGTGGGTTGTTGTAGTAGACAGGACTGTTGGGTTCAGGTAGTTGTATTGTATCTCTATAGTAGTGGGTTGTTGTAGTAGACAGGACTGTTGGGTTCAGGTAGTTGTATTGTATCTCTATAGTAGTGGGTTGTTGTAGTAGACAGGACTGTTGGGTTCAGGTAGTTGTATTGTATCTCTATAGTAGTGGGTTGTTGTAGTAGATCTCTATAGTAGTGGGTTGTTGTAGTAGACAGGACTGTTGGGTTCAGGACTGTTGGGTTCTGTTGGGTCAGGTAGGTAGTTGTATTGTATCTCTATAGTAGTGGGTTGTTGTAGTAGACAGGACTGTTGGGTTCAGGTAGTTGTATTGTATCTCTATAGTAGTGGGTTGTTGTAGTAGACAGGACTGTTGGGTTCAGGTAGTTGTATTGTATCTCTATAGTAGTGGGTTGTTGTAGTAGACAGGACTGTTGGGTTCAGGTAGTTGTATTGTATCTCTATAGTAGTGGGTTGTTGTAGTAGACAGGACTGTTGGGTTCAGGTAGTTGTATTGTATCTCTATAGTAGTGGGTTGTTGTAGTAGACAGGACTGTTGGGTTCAGGTAGTTGTATTGTATCTCTATAGTAGTGGGTTGTTGTAGTAGACAGGACTGTTGGGTTCAGGTAGTTGTATTGTATCTCTATAGTAGTGGGTTGTTGTAGTAGACAGGACTGTTGGGTTCAGGTAGTTGTATTGTATCTCTATAGTAGTGGGTTGTTGTAGTAGACAGGACTGTTGGGTTCAGGTAGTTGTATTGTATCTATATAGTAGTGTTGGACTGTTGGGTTCAGGTAGTTGTATTGTATCTCTATAGTAGTGGGTTGTTGTAGTAGACAGGACTGTTGGGTTCAGGTAGTTGTATTGTATCTCTATAGTAGTGGGTTGTTGTAGTAGACAGGACTGTTGGGTTCAGGTAGTTGTATTGTATCTCTATAGTAGTGGGTTGTTGTAGTAGACAGGACTGTTGGGTTCAGGTAGTTGTATTGTATCTCTATAGTAGTGGGTTGTTGTAGTAGACAGGACTGTTGGGTTCAGGTAGTTGTATTGTATCTCTATAGTAGTGGGTTGTTGTAGTAGACAGGACTGTTGGGTTCAGGTAGTTGTATTGTATCTCTATAGTAGTGGGTTGTTGTAGTAGACAGGACTGTTGGGTTCAGGTAGTTGTATTGTATCTCTATAGTAGTGGGTTGTTGTAGTAGACAGGACTGTTGGGTTCAGGTAGTTGTATTGTATCTCTATAGTAGTGGGTTGTTGTAGTAGACAGGACTGTTGGGTTCAGGTAGTTGTATTGTAACTCTATAGTAGTGGGTTGTTGTAGTAGACAGGACTGTTGGGTTCAGGTAGTTGTATTGTATCTCTATAGTAGTGGGTTGTTGTAGTAGACAGGACTGTTGGGTTCAGGTAGTTGTATTGTATCTCTATAGTAGTGGGTTGTTGTAGTAGACAGGACTGTTGGGTTCAGGTAGTTGTATTGTATCTCTATAGTAGTGGGTTGTTGTAGTAGACAGGACTGTTGGGTTCAGGTAGTTGTATTGTATCTCTATAGTAGTGGGTTGTTGTAGTAGACAGGACAGGACTGTTGGGTTCAGGTAGTTGTATTGTATCTCTATAGTAGTGGGTTGTTGTAGTAGACAGGACTGTTGGGTTCAGGTAGTTGTATTGTATCTCTATAGTAGTGGGTTGTTGTAGTAGACAGGACTGTTGGGTTCAGGTAGTTGTATTGTATCTCTATAGTAGTAGTAGACAGGACTTGTTGTAGTATTGTATCTCTATAGTAGTGGGTTGTTGTAGACAGGACTGTTGGGTTCAGGTAGTTGTATTGTATCTCTATAGTAGTGGGTTGTTGTAGTAGACAGGACTGTTGGGTTCAGGTAGTTGTATTGTATCTCTATAGTAGTGGGTTGTTGTAGTAGACAGGACTGTTGGGTTCAGGTAGTTGTATTGTATCTCTATAGTAGTGGGTTGTTGTAGTAGACAGGACTGTTGGGTTCAGGTAGTTGTATTGTATCTCTATAGTAGTGGGTTGTTGTAGTAGACAGGACTGTTGGGTTCAGGTAGTTGTATTGTATCTCTATAGTAGTGGGTTGTTGTAGTAGACAGGACTGTTGGGTTCAGGTAGTTGTATTGTATCTCTATAGTAGTGGGTTGTTGTAGTAGACAGGACTGTTGGGTTCAGGTAGTTGTATTGTATCTCTATAGTAGTGGGTTGTTGTAGTAGACAGGACTGTTGGGTTCAGGTAGTTGTATTGTATCTCTAGTAGTAGTTGTATTGTATCTCTATAGTAGTGGGTTGTTGTAGGACAGGTTGGGTTGTAGTAGACAGGACTGTTGGGTTCAGGTAGTTGTATTGTATCTCTATAGTAGTGGGTTGTTGTAGGACTGTTGGGTTCAGACAGACAGGACTGTTGGGTTCAGGTAGTTGTATTGTATCTCTATAGTAGTGGGTTGTTGTAGTAGACAGGACTGTTGGGTTCAGGTAGTTGTATTGTATCTCTATAGTAGTGGGTTGTTGTAGTAGACAGGACTGTTGGGTTCAGGTAGTTGTATTGTATCTCTATAGTAGTGGGTTGTTGTAGTAGACAGGACTGTTGGGTTCAGGTAGTTGTATTGTATCTCTATAGTAGTGGGTTGTTGTAGTAGACAGGACTGTTGGGTTCAGGTAGTTGTATTGTATCTCTATAGTAGTGGGTTGTTGTAGTAGACAGGACTGTTGGGTTCAGGTAGTTGTATTGTATCTCTATAGTAGTGGGTTGTTGTAGTAGACAGGACTGTTGGGTTCAGGTAGTTGTATTGTATCTCTATAGTAGTGGGTTGTTGTAGTAGACAGGACTGTTGGGTTCAGGTAGTTGTATTGTATCTCTATAGTAGTGGGTTGTTGTAGTAGACAGGACTGTTGGGTTCAGGTAGTTGTATTGTATCTCTATAGTAGTGGGTTGTTGTAGTAGACAGGACTGTTGGGTTCAGGTAGTTGTATTGTATCTCTATAGTAGTGGGTTGTTGTAGTAGACAGGACTGTTGGGTTCAGGTAGTTGTATTGTATCTCTATAGTAGGGGGTTGTTGTAGTAGACAGGACTGTTGGGTTCAGGTAGTTGTATTGTAACTCTATAGTAGTGGGTTGTTGTGGTAGACAGGACTGTTGGGTCACTATAGAGTCATGACTCTGGGGTCAGTACAGGTGTGAGGTCAGTATAGAGTCATGACTCTGGGGTCAGTATAGAGTCATGACTCTGGGGTCAGTACAGGTGTGAGGTCAGTATAGAGTCATGACTCTGGGGTCAGTATAGAGTCATGACTCTGGGGTCAGTACAGCTGTGAGGTCAGTATAGAGTCATGACTCTGGGGTCAGTATAGAGTCATGACTCTGGGGTCAGTACAGGTGTGAGGTCAGTATAGAGTCATGACTCTGGGGTCAGGTCTGGTGCGAGGTCAGTATAGAGTCATGACTCTGGGGTCAGCATAGAGTCATGACTCTGGGGTCAGCATAGAGTCATGCCTCTGGGGTCAGCATAGAGTCATGCCTCTGGGGTCAGCATAGAGTCATGCCTCTGGGGTCAGCATAGAGTCATGACTCTGGGGTCAGTATAGAGTCATGACTCTGGGGTCAGCATAGAGTCATGACTCTGGGGTCAGCATAGAGTCATGCCTCTGGGGTCAGCATAGAGTCATGCCTCTGGGGTCAGTATAGAGTCATGACTCTGGGGTCAGCATAGAGTCATGCCTCTGGGGTCAGCATAGAGTCATGACTCTGGGGTCAGCATAGAGTCATGCCTCTGGGGTCAGCATAGAGTCATGACTCTGGGGTCAGCATAGAGTCATGACTCTGGGGTCAGCATAGAGTCATGCCTCTGGGGTCAGCATAGAGTCATGCCTCTGGGGTCAGTATAGAGTCATGACTCTGGGGTCAGTTCAGGTGTGAGTAATGTTTGTGTCTGCAGCTCCAAGGTATGTCAGAGGAGTGGGCAGGACCATGATCCCGATTTCAGGCTATGGGGCAGGGAGTGTGTGTGTGTGTGTGTGTGTGTGTGTGTGTGTGTGTGTGTGTGTTTGTCTGGGCGTGTTTGTGCTTAATTGTGTGTGCAGTGGACAGTACACTCCACAATTAGAACGACTTTACAACAAGCAATGTTGCTCCAGTCGTTGAACCAATAACTACTATGGACCACCAGAGTCTGGGCTAGGTCTTCCCTAGATGTTCTGCTATGGACCACCAGAGTCTGGGCTAGGTCTTCTCTAGATGTTCTGCTATGGACCACCAGAGTTTGGGCTAGGTCTTCTCTAGTTCTGCTATGGACCACCAGAGTTTGGGCTAGGTCTTCTCTAGATGTTCTGCTATGGACCACCAGAGTCTGGGCTAGGTCTTCTCTAGATGTTCTGCTATGGACCACCAGAGTCTGGGCTCGGTCTTCTCTAGTTGTTCTGCTATGGACCACCAGAGTCTGGGCTAGGTCTTCTCTAGTTGTTCTGCTATGGACCACCAGAGTCTGGGCTAGGTCTTCTCTAGTTGTTCTGCTATGGACCACCAGAGTCTGGGCTAGGTCTTCTCTAGTTGTTCTGCTATGGACCACCAGAGTCTGGGCTAGGTCTTCTCTAGTTGTTCTGCTATGGACCACCAGAGTCTGGGCTAGGTCTTCTCTAGTTGTTCTGCTATGGACCACCAGATGGACCACCAGAGTCTGGGCTAGGTCTTCTCTAGTTGTTCTGCTATGGACCACCAGAGTCTGGGCTAGGTCTTCTCTAGTTGTTCTGCTATGGACCACCAGAGTCTGGGCTAGGTCTTCTCTAGTTGTTCTGCTATGGACCACCAGAGTCTTGGCTAGGTCTTCTCTAGTTGTTCTGCTATGGACCACCAGAGTCTGGGCTAGGTCTTCTCTAGTTGTTCTGCTATGGACCACCAGAGTCTGGGCTAGGTCTTCTCTCGTTGTTCTGCTATGGACCACCAGAGTCTGGGCTAGGTCTTCTCTAGTTGTTCTTTCTTGTTTTTCTAGATCTAGAAAACGAAACAGAGGATGAGAGGAGAGGGGGGATGAGGGGGAGGAGTGGAGAGGGGGATGAGGGGAGAGAGATGAGGGATGAGGGGAGGGAGGGGGATGAGAGTCTGGGGAGGAGGGGGATGAGGAGATGAGGAGAGAGGATGGAGGGAGGATGGAGAGGGGGATGAGGGAGGAGGGAGAGGGGGGAGGGGAGTGGAGGAGGAGAGGATGAGGAGAGGAGAGGGGGATGAGGGGGGGATGAGGGGAGGGGAGGGAGAGGGGGATGAGGGGAGTGTGAGGAGAGGAGAGGAGAGTGAGGGAATGAGGGAGGAGATGAGGAGGAGTGGGGAGATGGGGGGAGAGATGAGGAGGAGTGGGGGATGAGGGGAGATGAGGGGATGGAGGAGCTGAGGAGAGGAGATGAGGAGGAGTGAGGAGATGGGGTGAGGAGAGGAGATGGGGTGAGGAGAGGAGATGAGGAGGAGTGTAGAGGAGATGGGGTGAGGAGAGGAGATGAGGAGGAGTGTGTAGAGGAGATGGGGTGAGGAGAGGAGATGAGGAGGAGTGTAGAGGAGATGGGGTGAGGAGAGGAGATGAGGAGGAGTGTGGAGGAGATGGGGTGAGGAGAGGAGATGAGGAGGAGTGTGGAGGAGATGGGGTGAGGAGAGGAGATGAGGAGGAGTGTAGAGGAGATGAGGAGGAGGAGTGTAGAGGAGATGAGAGGAGAGTGGGGAGGAGATGGGGTGAGGAGAGATGGGGTGAGGAGATGAGGAGGAGTGTAGAGGAGATGGGGAGGAGAGAGATGAGGAGATGAGGAGGAGAGATGAGGAGGAGTGTAGAGGAGATGGGGTGAGGAGAGGAGATGAGGAGGGGTGAGAGGAGATGGGGTGTGGAGGAGAGAGGAGATGGAGAGTGTGGAGGAGATGAGAGATGAGGAGGAGTGTAGAGGGGGTAGAGAGAGAGGAGATGAGGAGGAGTGTAGAGGAGATGGGGTGAGAGGAGATGGGGTGAGGAGAGGAGATGAGGAGGAGTGTAGAGGAGATGTGAGGAGATAGAGTGAGATGGGGTGAGGAGAGGAAGACACGTGAAAGGATACACAGACGGCTACAGACCCAGGCTTGTTCCTCACCAGGTAATTTACACACACACACACACACACACACACACACACACACACACACACACACACACACACACACACACACACACACACACACACACACACACCACACACACACACACACACACACACACACACACACACACACACACACACACACACACACACACACACACACACACACACACACACACACACACACACACACACACACACACACACACACACACACACACACACACACACACACACACACACACACACACAGAGACAGATGTCGTAAGTCTGGGACGGGACACCACAGAGGAACCTTACTGTCATACAGACTCAGACAGCAGTACCCTGAAACCATCTCACAACACCCTGGAGAGAGAGAACAGAGGTAAAAATACACACACACACACATTCTCTCTCTCTCTCTCTCTCTCTCTCTCTCTCTCTCTCTCTCTCTCTCTCTCTCAATTCACTTTCAAATTAAGGGCTTTATTGGTATGGGAAACAGATGTTAAAATTGCCAAAGCAAGTGAAATAGATAATTAACAAAAGTGAAATAAACAATAAAAAAAATGAACAGTAAACATCACACTCACAAAATGTTCAAAAGAATAAAGACATTACAAATGTCATAATATGTGCAAATAGTTCAAGTACGAAAGGTACAAAAATACATCAACAAAAATATGGGTTGTATTTACAATGGTGTTTGTTCTTCACTGGTTGCCCTTTTCTCGTGGCAACAGGTCACACATCTCGCTGCAGGGATGTCACACTGTGGTATTTCACCCAGTAGATATGGGAGTTTATCAAAATTGGATTCGTTTTTGAATTCTTTGTGGATCTGTGTAATCTGAGGGAATTATTTGTCTCTAATATGGTCATACATTGGGCAGGAGGTTAGGAAGTGCAGCTCAGTTTCCACCTCATTTTGTGGGCAGTGAGCACTTAGGCAGACTTGGCTCTCAAGAGAAGGCAGGCTATGGCGACCTTTCTCAATAGCATTGGCTTATAGCAAGGCTATTCTGTACATACTCTCTGTTTAGAGCGAAATAGCATTCCAGTTTGCTCTGTTTTTTTGTAAATTCTTCACAATGTGTCAAGTAATTATATTTTTGTTTTCTTATGATTTGGTTGTGTCTAATTGTGTTGCTGTCCTGGGGCTCTGTGGGGTGTGTTGTGTTTGTGAACAGAGCCCCAGGACCAGCTTGCTTAGGGGTCTCTTCTCCAGGTTCATCACTCTGTAGGTGATGGCTTTGTTATGGAAAGTCTCTTTTCTGGATTTTGATAATTAGTGGGTATCGGCCTAATTCTGCTCTGCATGCATTATTTGGTGTTTTACGTTGTACACGGAGGATATTTTTGCAGAATTCTGCATGCAGAGTCTCAGTTTGGTGTTTGTCCCATTTTATGAATTCTTGGTTGGTGAGCGGACCCCAGACCTCACAACCATAAAGGCCAATATAACTTATTCAAGTTTCCTGTGGTGTTGATATCTGTGCAGAAGATCTGTGTGCCGCTGTCCTTAGGGACAGGAGCACCAGATCATCAGCAAACAGTAGACATTTGACTTCAGATTCTAGTAGGGTGAGGCCGGGTGCTGCAGACTGTTCTAGTGCCAATTTCTCGCCAATTATTTTATATAAATGTTGAAGCGGGTGGGACTTAAGCTGCATCCCTGTCTCACCCCACGACCCTGTGGAAAGAAATGTGTGTTTTTTGCCAATTTTAAGAGCACACTTATTGTTTGTTACATGGATTTTCTAATCTTGCCCAGAGCTACTAATCAATTTAATCTCAGGTGGTGAGGTCATACGAGTCCATTCCGTGTGTGTGTGTGTGTCCGGGTGTCGGTTTGTGTGTGTGTGTGTGTGTGTGTGTGTGTGTGTGTGTGTTGTGTGTGGCTGTAAGTGAGACCATGTGTGTGTGTGTGTGTGTGTGTGTGTGTGTGTGTGTGTGTGTGGTCCTTTCTGTAGGCTTTAAGAGAAGAGACCATCAGATCGTGTGTGTGTGTGTGTGTGTGTGTGTGTGTGTGTGCACATGATCTTATCTGGGTGACTGGGAAGTTGATGACTGGACCGCACAGCACTCCATGGAATGACGTACACACACACACACACACACACACACACAGATATCACACAGATATCACACACACACACACACACACACACACACACACACACACACACACACACACACACACACACACACACACACACACACACACACACACACACACACACCCAACACCACCAGCCACACACAGATACCACACACACACACACACACACACACACACACACACACACACACACACACACACACACACACACACACACACACACACACACACACACACACACACACACACACACACACACACACACACACACACACACACACACACACAGATATCACACAGATATCATATGTCCACATTGTTTTTGTAGCGGAGGTACAGAAGGAGGGGTTTTGTTATCAACTATAAAGTGTCTTCCTGCTGTTCCCCTTACAGTGTCTTCCTGCTGTACCCCTTACAGTGTCTTCCTGCTGTTCCCCTTAGTGTCTTCCTTCTGTTCCCCTTACAGTGATGATGATCACAGTGTCTTCCACACACAGTGTCCACACAGTGTCACACTGTGTCTTCCTGCTGTTCCCCTCACAGTGTCTTCCTGCTGTTGTGTCTTCCCTTACAGTGTCTTCCTGCTGTTCCCCACACAGTGTCTTCCTGCTGTTCCCCTCACAGTGTCTTCCTGCTGTTCCCCTTACAGTGTCTTCCTGCTGTTCCCCTTACAGTGTCTTCCTGCTGTTCCCCTCACAGTGTCTTCCTGCTGTTCCCCTTACAGTGTCTTCCTGCTGTTCCCCTTAGTGTCTTCCTGCTGTTCCCCTTACAGTGTCTTCCTGCTGTTCCCCTCACAGTGTCTTCCTGCTGTTCCCCTTACAGTGTCTTCCTGCTGTTCCCTTACAGTGTCTTCCTGCTGTTCCCCTTACAGTGTCTTCCTGCTGTTCCCCTTACAGTGTCTTCCTGCTGTTCCCCTCACAGTGTCTTCCTGCTGTTCCCCTTACAGTGTCTTCCTGCTGTTCCCCTTACAGTGTCTTCCTGCTGTTCCCCTCACAGTGTCTTCCTGCTGTTCCCCTCACAGTGTCTTCCTGCTGTTCCCCTTACAGTGTCTTCCTGCTGTTCCCCTTACAGTGTCTTCCTGCTGTTCCCCTCACAGTGTCTTCCTGCTGTTCCCCTTACAGTGTCTTCCTGCTGTTCCCCTTACAGTGTCTTCCTGCTGTTCCCCTTACAGTGTCTTCCTGCTGTTCCCCTTACAGTGTCTTCCTGTTGTTCCCCTTACAGTGTCTTCCTGCTGTTCCCCTCACAGTGTCTTCCTGCTGTTCCCCTTACAGTGTCTTCCTGCTGTTCCCCTTACAGTGTCTTCCTGCTGTTCCCCTTACAGTGTCTTCCTGCTGTTCCCCTTACAGTGTCTTCCTGTTGTTCCCCTTACAGTGTCTTCCTGCTGTTCCCCTTACAGTGTCTTCCTGCTGTTCCCCTTACAGTGTCTTCCTGCTGTTCCCCTTACAGTGTCTTCCTGCTGTTCCCCTTACAGTGTCTTCCTGCTGTTCCCCTTACAGTGTCTTCCTGCTGTTCCCCTTACAGTGTCTTCCTGCTGTTCCCTCACAGTGTCTTCCTGCTGTTCCCCTCACAGTGTCTTCCTGCTGTTCCCCTTAGTGTCTTCCTGCTGTTCCCCTTACAGTGTCTTCCTGCTGTTCCCCTCACAGTGTCTTCCTGCTGTTCCCCTCACAGTGTCTTCCTGCTGTTCCCCTTACAGTGTCTTCCTGCTGTTCCCCTTACAGTGTCTTCCTGCTGTTCCCCTTACAGTGTCTTCCTGCTGTTCCCCTCACAGTGTCTTCCTGCTGTTCCCCTTACAGTGTCTTCCTGCTGTTCCCCTTACAGTGTCTTCCTGCTGTTCCCCTCACAGTGTCTTCCTGCTGTTCCCCTCACAGTGTCTTCCTGCTGTTCCCCTTACAGTGTCTTCCTGCTGTTCCCCTTACAGTGTCTTCCTGCTGTTCCCCTTACAGTGTCTTCCTGCTGTTCCCCTCACAGTGTCTTCCTGCTGTTCCCCTCACAGTGTCTTCCTGCTGTTCCCCTTACAGTGTCTTCCTGCTGTTCCCCTCACAGTGTCTTCCTGCTGTTCCCCTTACAGTGTCTTCCTGCTGTTCCCCTCACAGTGTCTTCCTGCTGTTCCCCTCACAGTGTCTTCCTGCTGTTCCCCTATAGTGTCTTCCTGCTGTTCCCCTTACAGTGTCTTCCTGCTGTTCCCCTTAGTGTCTTCCTGCTGTTCCCCTTACAGTGTCTTCCTGCTGTTCCCCTTACAGTGTCTTCCTGCTGTTCCCCTCACAGTGTCTTCCTGCTGTTCCCCTTACAGTGTCTTCCTGCTGTTCCCCTCACAGTGTCTTCCTGCTGTTCCCCTCACAGTGTCTTCCTGCTGTTCCCCTTACAGTGTCTTCCTGCTGTTCCCCTCACAGTGTCTTCCTGCTGTTCCCCTTACAGTGGGTTCCTGTTCCCCTCACAGTTCTTCCCTGTTCCCCACAGTGTCTTCCTGCTGTTCCCCTTACAGTGTCTTCCTGCTGTTCCCCTTACAGTGTCTTCCTGCTGTTCCCCTTACAGTGTCTTCCTGCTGTACCCCTCACAGTGTCTTCCTGCTGTTCCCCTCACAGTGTCTTCCTGCTGTTCCCCTTACAGTGTCTTCCTGCTGTACCCCTTACAGTGTCTTCCTTCTGTTTCCCTCACAGTGTCTTCCTGCTGTTCCCCTTACAGTGTCTTCCTGCTGTTTCCCTCACAGTGTCTTCCTGCTGTTCCCCTTACAGTGTCTTCCTGCTGTTCCCCTTACAGTGTCTTCCTGCTGTTCCCCTTACAGTGTCTTCCTGCTGTTCCCCTTACAGTGTCTTCCTGCTGTTCCCCTCACAGTGTCTTCCTGCTGTTCCCCTCACAGTGTCTTCCTGCTGTTCCCCTTACAGTGTCTTCCTGCTGTTCCCCTTACAGTGGCTTGCAAAAGTTTTCACCCCTTTGGCATTTTTCCTATTACAACTGTCACGAATCTCGCCTAAGATGGTGCCTCTTCCTGTTCGGGCGTTGGTGTATAAGTGCATTCCTCATTTTCCGGACAGTTTTAGTCCTGTGTATTTTGGACGGGTGGTTTCTTACGCCCGAGTGTAAGTCTCCGCTGTCGTTGGAATAAATACATGCACGTACGACATTACCTCTTTGCGTTTTGACAATACCTCTCTGCGTTTGACGACATTACAATACCTCTCGTTTGCGTTTGACGACATTACCTCTCTGCGTTTGACCTCTCTGCGACATTTACCTCTCTGCGTTTGACGACATTACCTCTCTCGTTTGGCGACATTACCTTTGCGTTTGGCGACATTACCTCTCTGCGTTTACGTTTTGACATTACTCTCTCTGCGTTTGGCGACATTACATTACCTCTCTGCGTTTGATGACATTACCTCTCTGCGTTTGACGACATTACCTCTCTGCGTTTGACCTCTCTGCGTTTGGCGACATTACCTCTCTGCGTTTGACTGACATTACCTCTCTGCGTTTGACGACATTACCTCTCTGCGTTTGCGACATTACCTCTCTGCGTTTGACGACATTACCTCTCTGCGTTTGACGACATTACCTCTCTGCGTTTGACGACATTACCTCTCTGCGCTTGACTCCTCCACCGCAACATTTGTAGAAGTCATAACAACAACCTGGAATTAAATGGGATTAAATGGATTTTGGGGGGTTTGTACCATTTGATTTGCACAACATGCCTACCTTTGAAGATGCAAAATATTTTTTATTGTGAAACAAACAAGAAATAAGACAAAAAAAACTGAAAACTTGAGTGTGCATAACTATTCACCCCCAAAGTCAATACTTTGTAGAGACACCTTTTGCAGCATTTACAGCTGCAAGTCTCTTGGGGTATGTCTATAAGTTTGGCACATCTAGCCACTGGGATTCTTGCCCATTCTAAACTGCTCCAGCTCCTTCAAGTTGGATGTGTTCCTCTGGTGTATAGCAATCTTTAAGTCATACCACAGATTCTCAATTGTATTGAGGTCTGGGCTTTGACTAGGCCATTCCAATACATTTAAATGTTTTCCTTTAAACCACTCGAGTGTTGCTTTATGCTCAGGGTCATTGTCCTGCTGGAAGGTGAATCTCCCATCCGAGTCTCAAATCTGAAACGGGTTTTCCTCAAGAATTTCCATGTATTTAGTGCCATCCATCATTCCTTCAATTCTGACCAGTTTCCCAATCCCTGCCCGATGAAAAACATCCCGACAGCATGATGCTGCTACCACCATGCTTCACTTTAGGGATGGTATTCTCGGGGTGATGAGAGATTTTGGAGTTGCGCCATACATAACGTTTTCCTTGATGGCCAAAAAGCTCAATTTTAGTCTCATCTGACCAGAGAACCTTCTTCCATATGTTTGGGGAGTCTCCCAAATGTCTTTTGACAAACACCAAACCCAGTTCTGTGGAGTGTACGGCATAAAGTGGTCCTATGGACAGTTACTCCAATCTCCGCTGTGGAGCTTTGCAGCTCCTTCAGGGTTATTTTTGGTATCTTTGATGCCTCTCTGATTAATGGTCTTCCGTGGGATGTTCAAAGTTTCAGATATTTTTTTATAAGCCATCCCTGGTCTGTACTTCTCCACAACTTTGTCCTTGTCCTGTTTGGAAAGATCCTTGATCTTCATAGTACCGCTTGCTTGGTGGTGTCCCTTGCATGGTGGTGTTGCAGACTCTGGGGCCTTTCAGGACAGGTGTATATATGCAGAGATCAAATCAAATCAATTTATATAGCCCTTCTTACATCAGCTGATATCTCCAAGTGCTGTACAGAAGCCCAGCCTAAACCCCCAAATAGCAAGCAATGCAGGTGTAGAAGCAAAACTCCCTAGAAAGGCCAAAACCTAGGAAGAAACCTAGAGAGGAACCAGGCTATGAGGGGTGGCCAGTCCTCTTCTGGCTGTGCGGGGTGGAGATTATAACAGAACATGGCCAAGATGTTCAAATGTTCATAAATGACCAGCATGGTCAAATAATAATAATCACAGTAGTTGTCAAGGGTGCAACAAGTCAGCACCTCAGGAGTAAAGGTGTCTTTTCATAGCCAATCATTGAGAGTATCTCTGCCTCTCCTGCTGTCTCTAGAGAGTTGAAAACAGCAGGTCTGGGACAGGTAGCACATCCGGTGAACAGGTCAGGGTTCCATTGCCGCAGGCAGAACAGTTGAAACTGGAGCAGCAGCACGGCAAAGGTGGACTGGGGACAGCAAGGAGTCATCATGCCAGGTAGTCCTGAGGCATGGTCCTAGGGCTCAGGTCCTCCGAGAGAGAGAGAGAAAGAGAGAATTAGAGAGAGCATACTTAAATTCACACAGGATACCGGATAAGACAGGAGAAATACTCCAGATATATCAGACTGATCCTAGCCCCCCGACACATAAACTACTGCAGCATAAATCTTGGAGGCTGAGACAGGAGGGGTCAGGAGACACTGTGGCCACATCCGATGATACCCCCGGACAGGGCCAAACAGGCAGGATATAACCCCACCCATTTTGTCAAAGCACAGCCCCCACACCACTAGAGGGATATCTTCAACCACCAACTTACCATCCTGAAACAAGGCCCACAAAGATCTCCACCACGGCACAACCCAAGGGGGGGGCGCCAACCCAGACAGGAAGACCACGTCAGTGACTCAACCCACTCAAGTGACACACCCCTGCTAGGGACAGCATGGGAACAGCACCAGTAAGCCAGTGACTCAGCCCCTGTAATAGGTTTAGAGGCAGAGAATCCCAGTGGAGAGAGGGGAACCGGCCAGGCAGAGACAGCAAGGGCGGTTCGTTGCTCCAGAGCCGTTCTGTTCACCTTCACACTCCTGGGCCAGACTACCCTCAATCATAGGACCCACAGAAGAGATGAGTCTTCAGTAAAGAGATCACGTGACACTTAGATTGCACACAGGTGGACTTTATTTAACGAATGATGTGACTTCTGAAGGTAATTGGTTGCTCCAGATCTTATTTAGGGGCTTCATAGCAAAGGGGGTGAATACATATGTACGCTGTTACGTCCGTCGCTAAATGAAGACCAAGGTGCAGCGTGGTAGGCGTACATTTTCTATTAATTATAAATGTTTCACAAAAAACAATAAACAACTCAACGAACGTAAAGCTAGGAGTGCAAACACATGCAACACACAAAGACAAGATCCCACAACAGAATGTGGGAAAAAAGGGCTGTCTAAGTATGATCCCCAATCAGAGACAACGATAGACAGCAGCTGCCTCTGATTGGGAACCATACTCGGCCAACAAAGAAATAGAAAACATAGATTTCCCACCCTAGTCACACCCTGACCTACCAAATAGAGAATTTAAAGCATCTCTAAGGTCAGGGCGTGACACAAGCACCACTTTTCCCTTTTTTATTTTCTACAATTGTTTTTCATTTCCCTTCACCAATTTGACTACTTTGTGTACAGTATGTCCATTACATGAAATCCAAGTAAAAACACATTTAAATGACAGGTTGTAATGCAACACAATAGGAATCATGCCAAGGGGGGTGAATACTGCAAGGCATCGTAGATGTGTCTTGTGTGCGTATAATATAGAACACCCCTCTCCGGTGGGTTCTCAGTGGTGTGTGTGTGTGTGTGTGTTTGTGTCTCTGTGTGTCTGTGTGTGTGTGTGTGTGTGTGTGTTTCTGTGTGTGTCTCTGTGTTTGTGTGTGTGTGTGTGTGTGTGTCTCTGTGTGTTTGTGTGTGTGTCTCTGTGTGTGTGTGTGTGTGTGTGTGTGTGTCTCTGTGTGTGTGTGTGTGTGTCTCTGTGTTTGTGTGTGTCTCTGTGTGTGTGTCTCTCTGTGTGTTTGTGTCTGTGTGTGTGTGTGTTTGTGTGTCTCTGTGTCTCTGTTTTTGTGTGTGTGTGTGTGTGTGTGTGTGTGTGTGTGTGTGTGTGTGTGTGTGTGTGTGTGTGTGTGTGTGTGTGGGAGGGAGGGAGGGAGGGAGGGAGGGAGGGAGGTTGGATGGAGATTGTTAAACGGTTGAGAGGAGCTGAGGGCTCGGAGACAGAGACCCAGGAGAGACAAGAGCCTTTATTGGAAATGTAATTTGTGTTGTCGGCAATTACCTCCCTACTCATTTGTTTTACAGACATTGTGTTTTCTAACTCAGTGAGGAGGGGGAGAGATGTGGGGTCTCTTCAAGATGTATTTTAGAAAGGTGATGGTTCATTACTAATAGGAGAGCTTTCATTGCAGATTGAAACCTGGTGGTGTTGTAGAGAAACATGACCCATCTCTGAACCTGGTGGTGTTGTAGAGAAACATGACCCGTCCCTGAACCTGGTGGTGTTGTAGAGAAACATGACCCGTCCCTGAACCTGGTGGTGTTGTAGAGAAACATGACCCGTCCCTGAACCTGGTGGTGTTGTAGAGAAACATGACCCGTCTCTGAACCTGGTGGTGTTGTAGAGAAACATGACCCGTCCCTGAACCTGGTGGTGTTGTAGAGAAACATGACCCGTCCCTGAACCTGGTGGTGTTGTAGAGAAACATGACCCGTCTCTGAACCTGGTGGTGTTGTAGAGAAACATGACCCGTCCCTGAACCTGGTGGTGTTGTAGAGAAACATGACCCATCCCTGAAACTGGTGGTGTTGTAGAGAAACATGACCCATCCCTGAAACTGGTGGTGTTGTAGAGAAACATGACCCGTCCCTGAACCTGGTGGTGCTGCCCTTGACACACAGAGGTCAAGTCTTCAGGGCGTGATGAACCTGGTGGTGTCATAGGTCAAGTCTACAAGGTGTGATGACCTACATAACACAGCAGAGTGAGTGTCCTCTAACAAGTTCCCCCTCCATGTCAATAGGCCACTGACATGGAAGGGGGGTGTAGTAATGTGGGAGGCAGTCATTTGATTGGTGGAGAATTAAGGCCTCTGCGCCTTCTGGTGCATTGCATTATGGGAGTTCCTGGTGGGCCATTTGGAACTTCCTTTCCCCTTCATATTTCTCATCTTGATTAAAAATTGATCCGCAGCGTGAATACATTATTGCGGCTATCATTCACTGCTGACAGATAATTGGATGGTACACAGCCCTGTTCTCTTAGAGGGAATACAGATGGTTGTGCTGGGTCTCTCTCTCTCTCTCTCTCTCTCTCTCTCTCTCTCTCTCTCTCTCTCTCTCTCTCTCTCTCTCTCTCTCTCTCTCTCTCTCTCTCTCTCTCTTTCTCTCTCTTTCTCTTTCTCTTTCTTTCTCTCTTTCTCTCTCTTTCTCTCTCTTATTTCTTTGAGAAGTATGGGTTGTCTGTGGAGGATAAAGGTAGAGAGGCAGAGCCAACACCCAGAGTCTACCAACCCCAGAACAGACCTTTATACCCTGTCTTACTCCAAACTAACCAACACCCAGAGTCTACCAACCCCAGAACAAGCCTTTATACCCTGTCTTACTCCAAACTAACCAACACCCAGAGTCTACCAACCCCAGAACAGACCTTTATACCCTGTCTTACTCCAAACTAACCAACACCCAGAGTCTACCAACCCCAGAACAGACCTTTATACCCTGTCTTACTCCAAACTAACCAACACCCAGAGTCTACCAACCCCAGAACAAACCTTTATACCCTGTCTTACTCCAAACTAACCAACAAAGTCTACCAACCCCAGAACAAACCTTTAGACCCTGTCTTACTCCAAACCAACCAACCCCAGAACCCAGAACAAACCTTTAATACCCTGTCTTACTCCAAAAACCAACACCAGAGTCTACCAACCCAGAACAAAGACCCTGTCTTACTCCAAACTAACCAACACCCAGAGTCTACCAACCCCAACAGAACAGACCTTTAATACCCTGTCTTACTCCAAACTAACCAACACCCAGAGTCTACCAACCCCAGAACAGACCTTTAAACCCTGTCTTACTCCAAACTAACCAACACCCAGAGTCTACCAACCCCAGAACAGACCTTTATACCCTGTCTTACTCCAAACTAACCAACACCCAGAGTCTACCAACCCCAGAACAAACCTTTATACCCTGTCTTACTCCAAACTAACCAACACCCAGAGTCTACCAACCCCAGAACAGACCTTTAATATCCTGAACACAATCACATTTCCATGTTCTGTAGACCATCTTCCTTCCTCCTCTAAGACATTAAGACGACGTGAAAACGGCCCTGATATTCTAAGCCCCGGGTGAATAGAAATAGCGTTAGCCTCCCCGCGGACGTTGTCGCTCCCCTCCATCTAGAATCCTAGGGTGTCGAAGGCTACGCTACTTTAGCGTCGCTAACTTCTATATCAGGCAGCTTTATTCATCCCTATTCTCCACAGCTTTAATGCCCCCCCCAATATTGAATCAACAGCTTTAGAGACACCGATGGATATGGGATGGGAAATAGAAACCGAAGTACGATGCAGGAGAAAATCTGTTGCCATGTTTAGAATACATTATAACTGCCGCTGTGGTTCATTTGAAATGTTTAGCCTTAGGTGATGCATGACCGATTTTGGGAAGATGTTCTCTGATTGGATAATGTTTTAATCATGCGTTCTTACCAGTCTGTTCTGGGGCTGAAGTAGCTCTGGTTACTGTCTCTGACTTTCTGTTGTTATTCATGGGTTTTACAATACATTTCTCCTAACCTCTGTCCCAACCTACACGGTACAGCTTGGAAATGGTTCCTCCCCAGGACACAGGACACTGACACGGCCCCCTTCCTCTCCCTCCGACAGGAGCAATCCAATTAGATGAACTAATTGAGGACAGGACAGGAAATGACACGTGACCATAACGTTATTGCAGCCATGTTAACACCCATGGAAGTGGAGCTGCAATGCAGTTTAATGGACAAGTAACTTCCTCTCTGCTCTGGAGAATAATGTTGGAACGTCAGATTGGTGATTGGCTCAAGAGACCAAAGCTGAGTCCGAGTTGAGACACAAACAGAGCTGGAGGACTGTTCTGTCTTGTCTTCACCTCAAAGCTGTCCTGCATGGGGAGGGAGAGAGGGAGGGAGAGGGAGGTAGAGGGAGGAAGAGGGAGAGAAAGGGAGGGAGGAAGAGGGAGAGAAAGGGAGGGATGAGAGAGAGAGAGGGAGAGAGATGGAGAGGAAGAGGGAGGGAGAAGGGAGGGAGAGGGAGAGAGATGGAGAGGAAGAGGGAGGGAGAGAGATGGAGAGGAAGAGGAGGGAGAGAGAGAGATGGAGAGGAAGAGGAGAGGGAGAGAGATGGAGAGGAAGAGGGAGAAGAGAGAGATGAAGAGGAGGGAGAGAGATGGAGAGGAAGAGGGAGGACAGAGAGTCTTTATATTTGACGTGTCTGTCTTGTGTTTCTGACACTGCATCCACTTCATTCTGCTGCCTGGAGGAACAGTGTATCACGTAGCAGTTCAACTCAGAACTTTTCTGCTCTTAACTTTTCTCCTCACAGCTGCTGTTCTTTCACAAAGAAACGAAGAAAGTAGAAAAGTCTGAAGTTTTCAGGAAAAGGAGACAACTTCAACATCTTTACTGATCAGTCGTCCTTTTATGTAGCTCTTGTTTCCATCAGTGTGTCTGATGACCTTGTCTTGACCAGTCACCTGAAAGGAAAACAGAGGAGGAGGGAGGAGGAGGGAGGAGGGAGGAGGAGGGGAGGAGAGGAGGAGGAGGAGGAGGAGGGAGGAGGGGGTTTGAGGAGGGGAGGAGAGGATAAGGGGAGAGGGGAGGATGAGGGAAGAGGGGGTGGAGGAGAGGAGGAGGAGGGAGGAGGGGGACGGGGAGGGGAGAGAGAGGAGGAGAGTCGAGGAGGAGGAGGAGAGGAGGGGGATGGGGGAGGGGAGGAGAGGAGGAGGAGGGAGGAGAGGAGGAGGAGGGGGTGGAGGAGGGAGGAGGAGGAGGAGGAGGGGGGTGGAGGAGGGAGGAGGAGGGGGTGGGAGAGAGGAGGAGGGAGGAGGAGGAGGGGGTGGGAGGAGGGAAGGAGGGAGGGGGTGGAGGAGGGAGGAGAGAGGATAAGAGGGAGAGGGGGAGGATGAGGGAGGAGGGGTGGAGATGGGAGGAGAGGATAAGTGGGGAGAGGGGGAGGATGAGGGAAGAGGGGGTGGAGAGGGGAAGAGAGGGGAAGATGAAGGAGGAGGAGGGGGATGGAGAGGGGGAGAATGGGGAGGAGAACGGGAGGACGGGGGGAGGAGGAGGGGGAGGACTAGCCACCTGAAAGGATAACAGAGGAGGTGGAAGAAGGAGGGAGGAGGTAGGGATCGAGGACAGAAGGAGAGGGAGGGGGTAGAGGGGAGGAGGGAAGGGGGAGGACCAGCCAGCTGAAACAACAACACAGGGAGGGGGAGAAGGGATGAGGAAAGAGGAGGGGGAGAAGGGATGAGGAAAGAGGAGGGGGAGAAGGGATGAGGGAAGAAGAGGGGAGTGAGAGAGGAGGAGAAGGGTTGAGAGGAGATAGGGGGAGAAGGGATGACAGAAGAAGCGGGGGGAAGAGAGAGGGGAGAAGGGTTGAGGGAAGAAGAGGGGAGAGTGAGAGGGGGAGAAGGGTGAGGGAAGAAGAGGGGGAGAAGGGATGAGGGAAGAAGAGGGGGAGAAGGTGATGAGGGGAAGAAGGGTTGAGGGGAGAAGAGGGGGAGAAGGGATGAGGAAGAAGAGGGGGAGTGTGAGAGGGGGAGAAGGGTTGAGGGAAGAAGAGGGGGGAGTGTGAGAGGGGGAGAAGGGTTGAGGGAAGAAGAAGAGGGGGAGAAGGGGTGAGGAAGAAGAGGGGCAGTGAGAGGGGATGAGGTTTGAGAGAAGAAGAGGGGAGTGAGAGGGGGAGAAGGGATGAGGGAGAAGAGGGGGAAGTGGAGAGGGGGAAAGGGTTGAGGAGAGAAGAGGGGGAGAAGGGGTGAGGGAAGAAGAGGGGGAGTGTGAGAGGGGGAGAAGGGTTGAGGGAAGAAGAGGGGGAGTGTGAGAGGAGGAGAAGGGTTGAGGGAAGAAGAGGGGGAGTGTGAGGAGGAGAAGGGTTGAGGGAAGAAGAGGGGGAGTGTGAGAGGAGGAGAAGGGTTGAGGGAAGAAGAGGGGGAGTGTGAGAGGGGGAGAAGGAGTGAGGGGAGAAGAGGGGGAGTGTGAGAGGGGAGAAGGGGTGAGGGAAGAAGAGGGGGAGTGTGAGAGGGGGAGAAGGAGTGAGGGAAGAAGAGGGGGAGTGTGAGAGGGGGAGAAGGTGTGAGGGACGAAGAGGGGGAGTGTGAGAGGGGGAGAAGGGTTGAGGGTCGTCAGACGCGGAGCTCACCAATCAAACCATCCATGGTGTAGCTCTCTCTTAATCAACCCTGAGACTGACCGGTTGGGCGACTGTTTAACCATGCTGATTCCATCCCTGTGAGGAGAAGAAAGGGAGAGAGAGAAAGAAAGGTGGAGGGAGGGAAGGGTGAGATGAGGGATGGAGTCAGGAGGCAGATAATGCAATAGTAGTTCACTTCACTCCACAACAAAAGGTGACGGGCTAGACGGATCAATTTGCAATATTGTGGTCCGTGCATTTTCTGCAACAAAGCCAGGTACATGAAAGCAATGCATTAAGACACGCTCTTGTATGAACTCTCCCAGTCAATAAACATGGAGAGAGAGGGTGGAGATGAGGAAGGATGGGGAGATGAGGGGAGGATGGGGAGATGAGGGAGGATGGGGAGATGAGGGGAGGATGGGGAGATGAGGGAGAGGATGGGGAGATGAGGGGAGGATGGGGAGATGAGGAAGAGGATGGGGAGATGAGGGGGATGGGGAATGGGGAGAGATGGGGAGATGAGGGGGAGGATGGGGAGATGAGGAGGATGGGGAGAGGGGGAGGATGGGGAGATGAGGAGAGGATGGGGAGATGAGGGGAGGAAGGGGAGGGAGGGGAGGATGGGGAGATGAGGGGAGGATGGGGAGATGAGGGAGGATGGGGAGATGAGGAGAATTATGGGGAGATGAGGGAGGGGGAGATGGGGAGGATGGGGAGAGAGGGGAGGATGGGGAGATGAGGAGAGGATGGGGAGAGAGGGGAGATGGGGAGAAGGGGAGGAGAGAAGAAGAGGATGGGAGATGAGGGAGGATGGGAGATGAGGGAGGATGGGGAGATGAGGATGGGGAGGGGAGGAAGGATGGGGAAGATGGGGGAGGATGGGGAGGGGGAGGATGGGGAGATGAGAGAGGATGGGGAGATGAGGGGAGAGGGGAGAAGGGGAGGATGGGGAGATGAGGGGAGGATGGGGAGATGAGGAAGGATGGGGAGATGAGGAGAGGATGGGGAGATGAGGAGAGGTTTATTTTTAGAAGAAGAGGAGGGGGGAGTTGAGGAACAAGTTCTAATTTGCAACTGCGACCTGGCCAAGATAAAGCATAGCAGTGTGAACAGACAACACAGAGTTACACATGGAGTAAACAATTAGCAAGTCAATAACATAGTAGAAAAAATGGGCAGTCTATATACAATGTGTGCAAAAGGCATGAGGAGGTAGGGGAATAATACAATTTTGCAGATTAACACTGGAGTGATAAATGATCAGAGGGGCATGTACAGGTAGAGATATTGGTGTGCAAAAGAGCAGAAAAGTAAATAAATAAAAACAGTATAAAAACAGTATGGGAATGAGGTAGGTGAAAAGGGTGAGCTATTTACCTATAGAGATGTACAGCTGCAGAGGATCGGTTAGCTGCTCGGATAGCTGATGTTTGAAGTTGGAGAGGGAGATAAAAGTCTCAACTTCAGGATTTTTGCAATTCGTTCCAGTCACAGGCAGCAGAGTACTGGAACGAAAGGCGGCCAAATGAGGTGTTGGCTTTAGGGATGATCAGTGAGATACACCTGCTGGAGGGGACGGATGGGTGTTGCCATCGTGACCAGTGAACTGAGATAAGGCGGAGCTTTACCTAGCATGGACTTGTAAATTACCTGAGCCAGTGGGTCTGGGACGAAGGATGTAGTGGGGAGCCGACTAGGGGAGAAGAGGGCAGTGGTGGGTGGTATAAGGTGCTTTAGTGACAAAACGGATGGCACTGTGATAGACTGCATCCAGTTTGCTGAGAAGAGTGTTGGAAGCCATTTTGAGATGGGGAGAAGTCGAGGATCGGAGATAGGATAGTCAGTTTTAGAGGGTAAGCTTGGAGCGGAGTGAAGGAGGCTTTGTTGCGGAAAGAAAGGGGACTCTGGATTTGATTTTTGGGGAGATGTTTGATGTGAGTCTGGAAGGAGAGTTTGCAGTATAGCCAGACACCTAGGTACTTATAGATGTCCACATATTCAAGGTTGGAACCATCCAGGGTGGTGATGCTAGTCGGGCATGCGGGTGCAGGCAGCGATCGGTTGAAAAGCATGCATTTGGTTTTACTCGCGTTTAAGAGCAGTTGGAGGCCACGGAAGGAGTGCTGTATGGCATTGAAGCTCGTTGGAGGTTTGATAGCACAGTGTCCAATGACGGGGAAAGTAGGATAGAATGGTGTCGTCTGCGAGAGGGGATCAGGGAATCGCCCGCAGCAAGAGCAACATCATTGATATATACAGAGAAAAGAGGGGAGAATTGAACCCTGTGGCACCCCATAGAGACTGCCAGAGGACCGGACAGCATGCCCTCTGATTTGACACACTGAACTCTGTCTGCAAAGTAATTGGTGAACCAGGCAAGGCAGTCATCCGAAAACCGAGGCTGTTGAGTCTGCCGATAAGAATTTGGTGATTGACAGAGTCGAAAGCCTTGGCGAGGGGAGGATGAAGGGCTGCACAGTACTGTCTTTATCGATGGCGGTTATGATATCATTTAGTACCTTGAGTGTGGCTGAGGTGCAGTGACCGGCTCGGAAACCAGATTGAGCTGGAGAAGGTATGGGAGTGGGATGAGATGGTCAGTGACCTGTTTGTTGACTTGGGAGAAGACCTTAGATATGCAGGGAGGATGGATATAGGTCTATAGCAGGGGTCCAGGGGTGTCTCCCCTTTGAAGAGGGGGATGACTGCGGCAGCTTTCAATCCTTGGGGATCTCAGACGATATGAAGAGAGAGGTTGAACAGGCTGGTAATAGGGGTTGCGACAATGGGGCAGATAGTTTCAGAAATAAAGGGGTCCAGATGGGGAGATGAGGAGAGGATGGGGAGATGAGGGGAGGATGGGGAGATGAGGGAAGGATGGGGAGATGAGGGGAGGATGGGGAGAGGGGAGGATGGGGAGATGAGAAGAGGATGGGGAGATGAGAGGGGAGAAGGGGGAGAGGGAAGAAGGGGAGATGAGGAGAGGATGGGGAGAAGGGAGAGGGGATGGGAGATGAGGGGAGGATGGGGAGATGAGGGGAGGATGGGGAGATGAGGGGAGGATGGGGAGATGAGGGGAGGATGGGGAGGAGGGGAGGATGGGGAGATGAGGAGAGGAGGGGAGATGAAGAGGGGGGAGATGAGGGAGGATGGGGAGATGAGGGAAGAAGATGGGGAGATGAGGGAGGATGGGGAGATGAGGAGAGGATGGGGAGATGAGGGAGGATGGGGAGATGAGGAGAGGATGGGGAGATGAGGGGAGGAGGGAGATGAGGGGAGGATGGGGAGATGAGGGGAGAGATGGGGAGATGAGGAGAGGATGGGGAGATGGGGGAGGATGGGGAGATGAGGGGAGGATGGGGAGATGAGGGGAGGATGGGGAGGAGGAGAGAGGGGAGAGGAGAAGAGGATGGGGAGATGGGGGAGGAGGGGGAGATGAGGGGAGGAGGGGAGATGGGGGAGGATGGGGAGATGAGGGGAGATGGGGAGATGAGGGGAGGATGGGGAGATGAGGAGAGGATAGGGGGAGATGAGGGGAGGATGGGGAGATGAGGGAGGATGGGGAGATAGGGGGGAGGATGGGGGAGATGGAGGAGAGGATGGGGAGATGAGGGAGGATGGGGAGATGAGGAGAGGATGGGGAGAAGGGAGGATGGGGAGATGAGGAGAGAGGATGGGGAGATGAGAGGGAGGATAAAGGGGAGATGGGGGAGGAGGATGGGAGATGAGGGAGAGGATGGGGAGAAGAGGGGAGGATGGGGAGATGGGGAGAGGATGGGGAGATGAGGAGGAGGGGGAGATGAGGAGAGGATGGGGAGAAGAGGGGAGGATGGGGAGATGAGGAGAGATGGGGAGATGGGGGGAGGAATGGGGAGGATGGGGGAGAGGATGGGGAGATGAAGGGGAGGATGGGGAGATGAGGGGAGGATGGGGAGATCAAAAGGATGGGGAGATGAGGAGAGGATGGGGAGATGAGGGAGGATGGGGAGATGGGGGAGGATGGGGAGATGAGGAGAGGATGGGGAGAGAGGAAGGAAGGGGAGATGAGGGAAGGGGATGGGGAGATGAGGGGAGAGAGGATCAGGGAGATAATGGAGAGGATGGGGAGACAAAAGGTGACGGGGGGAGATCAGGGGAGGATGGGGAGATGAGGGATTTTCTGAGACAAAGCCAGGAGGATGGGGAGATGCATTAAGGATGGGGAGATGATGGGAGGATGGGGAGATGAGGGGAGGATGGGGAGAGAGGAGAGGATGGGGAGATGAGGGAGGATGGGGAGATGAGGGGAGGATGGGGAGATGAGGGGAGGATGGGGAGATGAGGGAGGATGGGGAGATGAGGGGAGGATGGGGAGATGAGGGGGATGGGGAGGAGGAGAGGATGGGGAGATGGGGAGGATGGGGAGATGAGGGGAGGATGGGGAGATGAGGAGGATGGGGGAGATGAGGAGAGATGAGGAGAGGATGGGGAGATGAGGGGAGGATGGGGAGATGAGGGGAGGATGGGGAGATGAGGGAGGATGGGGGAGATGAGGAGGAGGATGGGGAGATGAGGAGAGGATGGGGAGATGAGGGAGGATGGAGGAGATGAGGGGAGGATGGGGAGATGAGGGGAGGATGGGGAGATGAGGAGAGGATGGGGAGATGATGGGGAGATGAGGGGAGAGGAGGGGAGGATGGGGAGATGAGGAGAGGATGGGGAGATGAGGGAGGATGGGGAGATGAGGGGGAGGATGGGGAGATGAGGGGAGGATGGGGAGATGAGGGAGGATGGGGAGATGGGGAGGATGGAGGAGAGGATGGGGAGATGAGGGGAGGATGGGGGAGATGAGGGAGGATGGGGAGATGAGGGAGGATGGGGAGATGATGGGGAGAGGATGGGGAGATGAGGGAGGATGGGGAGATGAGGGAGGATGGGGAGATGAGGGGAGGATGGGGAGATGAGGGAGGATGGGGAGATGAGGGGAGGATGGGGAGATGAGGAAGAGGATGGGGAGATGAGGGGAGGATGGGGAGATGAGGAGAGGATGGGGAGATGAGGAGAGGATGGGGAGATGAGGAGAGGATGGGGAGATGAGGAGAGGATGGGGAGATGAGGGAGGATGGGGAGATGAGGGGAGGATGGGGAGATGAGGAGAGGATGGGGAGATGAGGAGAGGATGGGGAGATGAGGGAGGATGGGGAGATGAGGGGAGGATGGGGAGATGAGGGGAGAAGGATGGGGAGATGAGGAGAGGATGGGGAGATGAGGGGAGGATGGGGAGATGGGGAGGAGGGGAGGATGGGGAGATGAGGAGATGAGGAGAGGATGGGGAGATGAGGGGAGGATGGGGAGATGAGGGAGGATGGGGAGATGAGGGGAGGATGGGGAGATGAGGAGAGGATGGGGAGATGAGGAGAGGATGGGGAGATGAGGAGAGGATGGGGAGATGAGGGGAGGATGGGGAGATGAGGGAGGATGGGGAGATGAGGGGAGGATGGGGAGATGATGGGGATCGGGGATGGGGAGATGAGGAGAGGATGGGGAGATGAGGAGAGGATGGGGAGATGAGGGAGGGATGGGGAGGAGGGAGGGGGGAGGATGGGGAGATGAGGGGAGGATGGGGAGATGAGAGAGGATGGGGAGATGAGGGAGGATGAGATGGGGAGGAGGGGAGGATGGGGAGGGGAGATGAGGGGAGGATGGGGAGATGGGGAGGATGGGGAGATGAGGGAGGATGGGGAGATGAGGGAGGATGGGGAGATGAGGGAGGATGGGGAGATGAGGAGAGGATGGGGAGATGAGGAGAGGATGGGGAGATGAGGGAGGATGGGGAGATGAGGAGGATGGGGAGATGAGGGGAGGATGGGAGAGATGAGGAGAGGATGGGGAGATGAGGGAGGATGGGGAGATGAGGAGGGGAGGATGGGGAGATGGAGGGGAGGATGGGGAGATGAGGAGAGATGGGGAGATGAGGGGGAGGATGGGGAGATGAGGAGGGGAGGATGGGGAGATGAGGGGAGGATGGGGAGATGAGGAGAGGATGGGGAGATGAGGAGAGGATGGGGAGATGAGGGAGGATGGGAGATGGGGAGGATGGGGAGATGAGGAGAGGATGGGGAGATGAGGGGAGGATGGGGAGATGGGGAGGATGGGGAGATGAGGGGAGGATGGGGAGATGAGGGAAGAGGATGGGGAGATGGGGGAGGATGGGGAGATGAGGAGGATGGGGATGGGGAGGGATGGGGAGATGATGGGGAGATGGGGAGATGGGGAGGATGGGGAGATGAGGGGAGGATGGGGAGATGGGGAGGATCGGGAGATGGGGGAGGATGGGGAGATGGGGGAGGATGGGGAGATGAGGAGAGGATGGGGAGATGAGGGGAGGATGGGGAGATGGGGAGGATGGGGAGATGGGGAGGATGGGGAGATGGGGGAGGATGGGGAGATGAGGAGGATGGGAGGATGGGGAGATGAGGGAGGATGGGGAGATGGGGAGGATGGGGAGATGAGGGGAGATCGGGGGAGGATGGGGGAGATGAGGGAGGATGGGGAGGAGGAGGGAGATGGGGGAGAGAGGAGGATGGGGAGATGAGGGGAGGATGGGGAGATGAGGAGGGAGGATGGGGAGATGGGGAGGATGGGGAGATAAGGGGAGGATGGGGAGATGAGGGGAGGATGGGGAGATGAGGGAGGATGGGAGAGGGGGAGATAGGGAGATAGGGGAAGGATGAGGAGATAAAGGGAGAGGATGGGGAGATGGGGGAGGATGGGGAGATGAGGGGAGGATGAGGGAGATAGGGAGAGATATGAGGGAGATGAGGGAGGATCGAGGGGAGATAGAGGGAGGATGGGGAGATAGGGAAGGATGGGGAGATGAGGGGAGGATGGGGAGATGAGGGAGATGGGGAGGATGGGGAGATGAGGGAGGATGGGGAGAGAAGGGGAGGATGAGGAGGATGGGAGATGGGAGGATGGGGAGGGGAGAGGATGGGGAGATGAGGGGAGGATGGGGAGATGAGGGAGGATAGGGAGGGGAGGATGGGGAGATGAGGGAGGATGGGGAGATGAGGGGAGGATGGGGAGATGAGGGGAGGATGGGGAGATGAGGGGAGGGATCGAGGGGAGATGAGGAGATAAAGGGAGGATGGGGAGATAGGAGGATGGGGAGATGGGGGAGGATGGGGAGATGGGGAGGATGGGGAGATGAGGGAGGATGGGAGAGATGAGGGAGGATGGGGAGAGAGGGGAGGAGGAGATGGGGAGGATAAGGGAGATGAGGATGGGGAGGATGGGGAGATGAGGAGGATGGGGAGATGAGGGAGGGAGGATGGGGAGGATGGGGAGGGGGAGGATGGGGAGATGAGGAAGGAGATGGGGAAGATGGGAAAGGAGAGGATGGGGAGATGAGGGGAGGATGGGGAGATGAGGGAGGATGGGGAGATGAGGAGAGGATGGGGAGATGAGGGGGGAGGATGGGATGAGGGGAGGATGGGGAGATGGGGGAGGATGGGGAGATGAGGGAGGATGGAGATGGGGGAGGATGGGAGAGATGAGGGGAGGATGGGGATGATGGAGAGGAGAGGATGAGGGAGATAAGGGGAGGATCGGGGAGATGGGGAGGATGGGAGATGAGGGGAGGAGAGAGGGGAGGATGGGGAGATGGGGAGGAGAGATAGGGGAGGATGGGGAGAAGAGAGGATGGGGAGATGAGGAGAGGATGGGGGAGATGGGGGAGGAGGATGGGGAGATGAGGGGAGGATGGGGAGATGAGGGAGGATGGGGGAGATCGGGGAGGGGAGGATGGGGAGATGAGGGGAGGATGGGGAGATAAAGGGGGAGGATGTGGAGATGGGGAGGATGGGGAGATGAGGAGAGGATGGGAGATGGGGAGGATGATGGGGGGATGGGGAGATGAGGAGGATGGGGAGATGGGGGAGGATGGGGAGATGAGGGAGGATGGGGAGATGGGGAGATCGAGGGAGATGGGGAGGATGGGAGGGGAGGATGGGGAGATGAGGGGAGGATGGGGAGATGAGGGAGGATGGGGAGATGAGGAGAGGATGGGGAGATGAGGGAGGGATGGGGAGATGGGGAGGATGGGGGAGATGAGGGAGGATGGGGAGATGAGGGAGGATGTGGAGGAGGGGAGGATGGGAGAGAGGAGAAGGATGGGGAGGGGAGGATGGGGAGATGAGGGGAGGATGGGGAGATGGGGAGAGGGGGGAGGATGGGGAGATGAGGGAGGATGGGGAGATGAGGGAGGATGGGGAGATGAGGGAGGATGGGGAGATGGGGAGGATGGGGAGATGGGGAGGATGGGGAGATGAGGAGAGGATGGGGAGATGGGGAGGATGGGGAGATGAGGGAGGATGGGGAGATGAGGGAGGATGGGGAGATGGGAGGAGGATAGGGGGATGGGGAGATGAGGGGAGGATGGGGAGATGAGGGGAGGATGGGGAGATGGGGAGGATGGGGAGATGGGGGAGGATGGGGAGATGAGGGGAGGATGGGGAGATGAGGGAGGATGAGGGAGGATGAGGGAGGATGGGGAGATGAGGGAGGATGGGAGATGAGGGAGGATGGGGAGATGGGGAGGATGGGGAGATGAGGAGGAGGATGGGGAGATGAGGGGAGGATGGGGAGATGAGGGGAGGATGGGGAGATGAGGAGAGGATGGGGAGATGGGAGAGGAGGATGGAGAGATGAGGGGAGGATGGAAGAGATGAGGGGAGGATGGGGAGATGAGGGGAGGATGGGGAGATGAGGGGAGGATGGGGAGATGAGGGAGGATGGGGAGATGGGGAGGATGGGGAGATGAGGGGAGGATGGGGAGATAGGGGAGGATGGGGAGATGAGGGAGGATGGGGAGATGAGGGAGGATGGGGAGATGAGGAGAGGATGGGGAGATGAGGAGGAGGGATGGGGAGATGAGGGGAGGATGGGGAGATGAGGGAGGATGGGGAGATGAAGGGAGAGGATGGGGAGATGGGGGAGGATGGGGAGATGAGAGGATGGGGAGATGGGGAGGATGGGGAGATGAGGAGGATGGGGAGATGAGGGAGGATGGGGAGATGAGGAGGATGGGAGATGGGAGGATGGGGAGATGAGGGGAGGATGGGGAGATGAGGGAGGATGGGGAGATGGGGGGAGGATGGGGAGATGAGGGGAGGATGGGGAGATGAGGGAAGGATGGGGAGATGGGAATGGGGAGGATCGGGGGGAGATGGGGAGGATGGGGAGATAGGGAGGATGGGGAGATGAGGGGAGGATGGGGGAGATGAGGGGAGGATGGGGAGATGAGGAGGATGGGGAGATGAGGGAGGATGGGAGGGGAGAGGATGGGGAGGATGGGGAGATGAGGGAGGATGGGGAGATGAGGAGGATGGGGAGATGAGGGGGAGGATGGGGAGATGGGGGAGGATGGGGAGGATGGGGAGATGAGGGGAGGATGGGGAGATGAGGAGGATGGGAGATGGGGAGGGGAGGATGGGGGAGAGAGGGGAGGATGAGGAGATCGAGAGGGAAGGAAGAGATGAGGAGGATGGGGAGATGAGGAGAGGATGGGGAGATGAGGGAGAGGATGGGGAGATGAGGAGGATGGGGAGATGAGGGGAGGATGGGGAGATGGGGAGGAAGGAGGATAGGGAGATGAGGGGAGGATGGGGGAGATGGGGAGGAGGGGAGATGGGGAGAGGATGGGGAGATGAGGGAGGATGGGGAGATGAGGAGGATGGGGAGGATGGGAGGATGGGGAGATGGGGAGGATGGGGAGATGAGGAGGAGGATGGGGAGATGAGGGGAGGATGGGGAGATGGGGAAGGATGGGGAGAGAGGATGGGGAGGATGGGGAGATGAGGGGAGATGGGGAGATGGGGGAGGATGGGGAGATTAGGGAGGATGGGGAGATGGGGGAGAGGATGGGGGAGATGGGGAGGATGGGGAGATGGGGAGGATGGGGAGATGGGGAGGATGGGGAGATGAGGGAGGATGGGAGATGGGGAGATGAGGGGAGGATGAGGGAGGGGGAGAAGGAGGGAGAGGATGGGGAGATGGGAGAGGGGGAGGATGGGGAGATGAGGGAGGATGGGGAGATCAAGGGGAGGATGGGGAGATGGGGAGGATGGGGAGATGAGGGGAGGATGGGGAGATGAGGGGAGGAGGAGATGGGGAGGATGGGGAGATAGGGGGAGGATGGGGAGATGGGGAGAGGATGGGGAGATGAGGAGGATGGGGAGATGGGGAGGAGATGGGGAGATGGGGAGGATGGGGAGATGGGGAGGATGGGGAGATGAGGAGGATGGGGAGATGGAGGGGAGGATGGGGAGATGGGGAGAGGATGGGGAGATGGGGAGGATGGGGAGATGGGGGAGGATGGGAGATGAGGGGAGGATGGGAGATGAGGGGAGGATGGGGAGATGAGGGGGGAGGATGGGAGAGATGGGGGAGATGGGGGAGGATGATGGGAGATGGGGAGGATGAGGGGAGGATGGGGAGATGAGGAGGGATGGGGAGATGAGGAGAGGATGGGGAGATGGGGAGGATGGGAGAGACAGGGGAGGATGGGAGATGGGGGAGGATGGGGAGATAGGGGAGGATGGGGAGATGGGGAGGATGGGAGAGATGAGGAGAGAGGATGGGGAGATGGGGAGGGGGAGATGAGGGAGGATGGGGAGACAGGGAGGGGGGAGATGGGGAGGAGGGGGAGAGGAGAGGATGGGGAGATGAGGAGAGGATGGGGAGATAGGGGAGGATGGGGAGCAGGGGAGGATGGGGAGACTGAGGGAGAGATGGGAGAGGGGAGGAGGAGGGGGAGATGAGTTAGAATGGGGAGATGGGGGAGGATGGGGAGATGAGGGAGGATGGGAGATGACAGGGGAGGATGGGAGATGGGAGGAGGTTAGATGAGGGGAGGATGGGGAGATGAGGGAGGATGGGGAGATGAGGGAGGATGGGGAGATAGGGACCAGGGAGATGAGGGGAGGATGTAGGAGATGAGGAGAGGATGGGGAGATGAGGGAGGATGGGGGGATAAGGAGGATGGGGAGACAGGAGATGGGAGAGATGGAGAGGATGTAAGGGAGATGGGGAGGATGGAGAAGGGGAGGATAGGGAGATGATAATAAGGATAATGAGATGGGGAGAGGATGGGAGAGACAGAGGAGGAGGATAAGATAGGGGAGGATGGAGATGAGATGAGGGAGGACTGGGGAGACAGAGGGAGGATGGGAGATATGGGGGAGATGAGGAGGATCGGGGAGATGAGGGAGGATGGGGAGATGAGGAGGAGGATGGGGAGATGGGGAGAGGAGGAGAAAAGTTATAAAGGAACGATACTGGAGAGGGAGAAGGTTACAGTGGGAGAAGGACTAGATGGGGAGATAGAGAGGATCAGTGAGGAGTGAGGGGGAAGGATAGGGGAGATGGGGAGGATGGGAGAGATGAGGAGGATGGGGAGAGAGGGGAGGAGGGGAGAGGAGGGGAGGGAGACAGAGGGAGATGAGGGAGGAGGGGAAATAGAGGAGAAGGATAATAAGATATGGTAGAGAGAGAGGGGAAGGATAGTAGAGAGAGGGAGGATGGGGAGATGAGGGAGAGAAGGGGGAGAGGATGGGGAGGATGGGGAGAGAGGGAGGATGGGAGATACAGGGAGGATAGGGAGATGGGGAGATGGGGAGAGGGGAGATAGGAGGATGGGAGGATGGGGAGATGGGGAGGATGGGGAGATGTGAGGGAGGAAGGGGAGAGAGAGGTGGGGAGGAAGGAGAGAGAGGGAGAAGGGAGGAGAGGAGAGTCCCCGAGACTGGAAGGAGATAGAGGAAGGATGGGGAGAGAGGAGGATACAGGGGAAGGAAGGACAGAGGAGGAGAGAGAGGGAGGGAGGGGAGAAAGGAGGATGGGGAGATGAGGGGAGGAAGGGGAGAGTGGGAGAAGGAGGGGAAGATTTCTCCTGATGGGGAGATACAAGGATGGGGAGATGGGGAGGAGATTAGATAAAGGATCTAATTCAGGGGAGGGACGAAAGAAGGAGCCAGAGAGGGGAACTGAAGACGAGGAACTGTGATGGAAGGAAGGAGCAGGGAGAGAGGGAGGGAGGGAGGAAGGATTCATTACATGTTTGACGGTCTAAGAATCTCAGACCCCCTTTCTCACTGTAGAGGAGGATCCTAATTAGGATGGAGGATAACTGTAGATGAAGGGAGAGGAAGGAACTAATACTGACAGACAGTGAGGGGAAGTTACTCCAGAGGATAAGTAGATTAGAAGGATAAGGAAGGATAGGAGAACTAGTTACAGGAGAGAGAGGGAGGGAATAATACAGGAGGAGAAGGAAATTATTACAGTGAGGAGAACTAGAGACAGTGAGGAGAGACACTAGTTACAGCTCCATTCTCCTGTTAATTAGATAATTATCTAGGATGTTGCTAGAGGAGGAGAACTAGTTCATTCACCACCTAATTAAGTTAAGGATAATAATGAGGTAGTGATGGACTAGCCCTTTCCCATAGTTACAGTGTATTTGTTCTAGTTACATCTGATTAAGGAGGAGGGATACTAGTTACAGTTACAGTGATTATAACTAGATACAGTGAGCAGAGAACTAGTTACAGTGAGGATAACTAGTTTACAGAGGGAGAGAACTAGTTACAGTGAGGATAACTAGTTACAGTGAGGATAACTAGTTACAGTGAGGAGAACTAGTTACAGTGAGGATAACTAGTTACAGTGAGGAGAACTAGTTACAGTGAGGATAACTAGTTACAGTGAGGAGAACTAGTTACAGTGAGGAGAACTAGTTACAGTGAGGAGAACTAGTTACAGTGAGGATAACTAGTTACAGTGAGGAGAACTAGTTACAGTGAGGAGAACTAGTTACAGTGAGGAGAACTAGTTACAGTGAGGAGAAGTAGTTACAGTGAGGATAACTAGTTACAGTGAGGAGAACTAGTTACAGTGAGGAGAACTAGTTACAGTGAGGAGAACTAGTTACAGTGAGGATAACTAGTTACAGTGACTTCAGAGGGAGAAGGATAACTATTTACAGTGAGGAGAACTAGTTACAGTGAGGATAACTAGTTACAGACAGAGGATAATAGTTACAGTGAGACAGAACTAGGTTAAGTGAAGAGAACTAGTTACAGTGAGGATAACTAGTTACAGTGAGGAGAACTAGTTACATGAGGATAACTAGTTACAGTGAATTCAGAGGGAGAAGGAGAACTAGTTACAGTGAGGAGAAGAAAGTTACAGTGAGTAGAACTAGTTACAGTGAGGAGAACTAGTTACAGTGAGGATAACTAGTTACAGTGAGAGACAGAAGGATAATAAGGATAACTAGCAGAGACAGAAGGATAATAATAACTAGTTACAGTAATAAGAACTAGTTACAGAAGGATAATATAGTTACAGTAGAGGAGGACTAGTTACAGTGAGGAGAGGTTAATAATATACTGTAGAGACAGAAGGTTAATAATATACTGTAGAGACAGAAGGATAATAATATACAGTAGAGACAGAAGGATAATAATATACTGTAGAGACAGAAGGATAATAATATACTGTAGAGACAGAAGGATAATAATATACTGTAGAGACAGAAGGATAATAATATACTGTAGAGAAGGATAATAATAATATACTGTAGAGACAGAAGGATAATAATATACTGTAGAGACAGAAGGATAATAATATACTGTAGAGACAGAAGGATAATAATACAGAAGGATAATATATACTGTAGAGACAGAAGGATAATAATATACTGTAGAGACAGAAGGATAATAATATACTGTAGAGACAGACAAGGATAATAATATACTGTAGAGACAGAAGGATAATAATATACTGTAGAGACAGAAGGTTAATAATATACTGTAGAGACAGAAGGATAATAATATACTGTAGAGACAGAAGGATAATAATATACTGTAGAGACAGAAGGATAATAATATACTGTAGAGACAGAAGGATAATAATATACTGTAGAGACAGAAGGATAATAATATACTGTAGAGACAGAAGGATAATAATATACTGTAGAGACAGAAGAGACAGAAGGATAATAATATACTGTAGAGACAGAAGGATAATAATATACTGTAGAGACAGAAGGATAATAATATACTGTAGAGACAGAAGGATAATAATATACTGTAGAGACAGAAGGATAATAATATACTGTAGAGACAGAAGGATAATAATATACTGTAGAGACAGAAGGATAATAATATACTGTAGAGACAGAAGGATAATAATATACTGTAGAGACAGAAGGATAATAATATACTGTAGAGACAGAAGGATAATAATATACTGTAGAGACAGAAGGATAATAATATACTGTAGAGACAGAAGGATAATAATATACTGTAGAGACAGAAGGATAATAATATACTGTAGAGACAGAAGGATAATAATATACTGTAGAGACAGAAGGATAATAATATACTGTAGAGACAGAAGGATAATAATATACTGTAGAGACAGAAGGATAATAATATACTGTAGAGACAGAAGGATAATAATATACTGTAGAGACAGAAGGATAATAATATACTGTAGAGACAGAAGGATAATAATATACTGTAGAGACAGAAGGTTAATAATATACTGTAGAGACAGAAGGATAATAATATACTGTAGAGACAGAAGGTTAATAATATACTGTAGAGACAGAAGGATAATAATATACTGTAGAGACAGAAGGATAATAATATACTGTAGAGACAGAAGACTGTAGAGACAGAAGGATAATAATATACTAGAACAGAAGGATATAGAGAGACAGAAGGATAATAATATACTGTAGAGACAGAAGGATAATAATATACTGTAGAGACAGAAGGATAATAATATACTGTAGAGACAGAAGGATAATAATATACTGTAGAGACAGACAGAAGGATAATAATATACTGTAGAGACAGAAGGATAATAATATACTGTAGAGACAGAAGGATAATAATATACTGTAGAGACAGAAGGATAATAATATACTGTAGAGACAGAAGGATAATAATATACTGTAGAGACAGAAGGTTAATAATATACTGTAGAGACAGAAGGATAATAATATACTGTAGAGACAGAAGGATAATAATATACTGTAGAGACAGAAGGTTAATAATAGGATAATAATATACTGTAGAGACAGAAGGATAAGACAGAAGGATAATAATACTGTAGAGACAGAAGGATAATAATATACTGTAGAGACAGAAGGATAATAATATACTGTAGAGACAGAAGGATAATAATATACTGTAGAGACAGAAGGATAATAATATACTGTAGAGACAGAAGGATAATAATATACTGTAGAGACAGAAGGTTAATAATATACTGTAGAGACAGAAGGATAATAATATACTGTAGAGACAGAAGGATAATAATATACTGTAGAGACAGAAGGATAATAATATACTGTAGAGACAGAAGGATAATAATATACTGTAGAGACAGAAGGATAATAATATACTGTAGAGACAGAAGGATAATAATATACTGTAGAGACAGAAGGTTAATAATATACTGTAGAGACAGAAGGATAATAATATACTGTAGAGACAGAAGGTTAATAATATACTGTAGAGACAGAAGGATAATAATATACTGTAATATACTGACAGAAGGTTAATAATATACTGTAGAGACAGAAGGTTAATAATATACTGTAGAGACAGAAGGTTAATAATATACTGTAGAGACAGAAGGTTAATAATATACTGTAGAGACAGAAGGATAATAATATATACTGTAGAGACAGAATAATACTGTAGAGACAGAAGGTTAATAATATACTGTAGAGACAGAAGGTTAATAATATACTGTAGAGACAGAAGGATAATAATATACTGTAGAGACAGAAGGTTAATAATATACTGTAGAGACAGAAGGATAATAATATACTGTAGAGACAGAAGGATAATAATATACTGTAGAGACAGAAGGATAATAATATACTGTAGAGACAGAAGGTTAATAATATACTGTAGAGACAGAAGGATAATAATATACTGTAGAGACAGAAGGATAATAATATACTGTAGAGACAGAAGGATAATAATAATATACTGTAGAGACAGAAGGATAATAATATACTGTAGAGACAGAAGGTTAATAATATACTGTAGAGACAGAAGGATAATAATATACTGTAGAGACAGAAGGATAATAATATACTGTAGAGACAGAAGGATAATAATATACTGTAGAGACAGAAGGATAATAATATAGAGACAGAAGGATAATAATATACTGTAGAGACAGAAGGATAATAATATACTGTAGAGACAGAAGGATAATAATATACTGTAGAGACAGAAGGATAATAATATACTGTAGAGACAGAAGGATAATAATATACTGTAGAGACAGAAGGATAATAATATACTGTAGAGACAGAAGGATAATAATATACTGTAGAGACAGAGACAGAAGGATGTAGAGACAGAATAATATACTGTAGAGACAGAAGGATAATAATATACTGTAGAGACAGAAGGATAATAATATACTGTAGAGACAGAAGGATAATAATATACTGTAGAGACAGAAGAAGGACATAATAATATACTGTAGAGACAGAAGGATAATAATATACTGTAGAAGGACTGTAGAAGGATAATAATATACTGTAGAGACAGAAGGATAATAATATACTGTAGAGACAGAAGGTTAATAATATACTGTAGAGACAGAAGGATAATAATATACTGTAGAGACAGAAGGATAATAATATATACTGTAGAGACAGAAGGATAATAATATACTGTAGAGACAGAAGGATAATAATATACTGTAGAGACAGAAGGATAATAATATACTGTAGAGACAGAAGGTTAATAATATACTGTAGAGACAGAAGGATAATAATATACTGTAGAGACAGAAGGATAATAATATACTGTAGAGACAGAAGGTTAATAATATACTAGAGACAGAAGGTAGAGACAGAAGGATAATAATATACTGTAGAGACAGAAGGATAATAATATACTGTAGAGACAGAAGGATAATAATATACTGTAGAGACAGAAGGATAATAATATACTGTAGAGAGAGACAGAAGGATAATAAATACTGTACTGTAGAGACAGAAGGATAATAATATACTGTAGAGACAGAAGGATAATAATATACTGTAGAGACAGAAGGATAATAATATACTGTAGAGACAGAAGGATAATAATATACTGTAGAGACAGAAGGATAATAATATACTGTAGAGGACAGAAGGATAATAATATACTGTAGAGACAGAAGGATAATAATATACTGTAGAGACAGAAGGATAATAATATACTGTAGAGACAGAAGGTTAATAATATACTGTAGAGACAGAAGGATAATAATATACTGTAGAGACAGAAGGATAATAATATACTGTAGAGACAGAAGGTTAATAATATACTGTAGAGACAGAAGGATAATATAGAGACAGAAGGATAATAATATACTGTAGAGACAGAAGGATAATAATATACTGTAGAGACAGAAGGATAATAATATACTGTAGAGACAGAAGGATAATAATATACTGTAGAGACAGAAGGATAATAATATACTGTAGAGACAGAAGGATAATAATATACTGTAGAGACAGAAGGATAATAATATACTGTAGAGACAGAAGGATAATAATATACTGTAGAGACAGAAGGATAATAATATACTGTAGAGACAGAAGGATAATAATATACTGTAGAGACAGAAGGATAATAATATACTGTAGAGACAGAAGGATAATAATATACTGTAGAACAGAAGGATAATAATATACTGTAGAGACAGAAGGATAATAATATACTGTAGAGACAGAAGGATAATAATATACTGTAGAGACAGAAGGATAATAATATACTGTAGAGACAGAAGGATAATAATATACTGTAGAGACAGAGGATAATACACTGAAGGTTAATAATATACTGTAGAGACAGAAGGATAATAATATACTGTAGAGACAGAAGGATAATAATAGAGAGACAGAAGGATAATAATATACTGTAGAGACAGAAGGATAATAATATACTGTAGAGACAGAAGGATAATAATATACTGTAGAGACAGAAGGATAATAATATACTGAGAGACAGAAGGTTAATAATATACTGTAGAGACAGAAGGATAATAATATACTGTAGAGACAGAAGGATAATAATATACTGTAGAGACAGAAGGATAATAATATACTGTAGAGACAGAAGGTTAATAATATACTGTAAGAAGGATAATAATATACTGTAGAGACAGAAGGATAATAATATACTGTAGACAGAAGGATAATAATATACTGTAGAGACAGAAGGATAATAATATACTGTAGAGATTGGAAGGTTAATAATACTGTAGAGACAGAAGGTTAATAATATACTGTAGAGACAGAAGGATAATAATATACTGTAGAGACAGAAGGATAATAATATACTGTAGAGACAGAAGGATAATAATATACTGTAGAGACAGAAGGATAATAATATACTGTAGAGAGAGAAGGATAATAATATACTGTAAAGACAGAAGGATAATAATATACTGTAGAGACAGAAGGATAATAATATACTGTAGAGACAGAAGGATAATAAAATACTGTAGAGACAGAAGGATAATAATATACTGTAGAGACAGAAGGATAATAATAATATACTGTAGAGACAGAAGGATAATAATATACTGTAGAGACAGAAGGATAATAATATACTGTAGAGAGAGACAGAAGGATAATAATATACTGTAGAGACAGAAGGATAATAATATACTGTAGAGACAGAAGGATAATAATATACTGTAGAGACAGAAGGATAATAATATACTGTAGAAGGACTGTAGAGACAGAAGGATAATAATATACTGTAGAGACAGAAGGATAATAATATACTGTAGAGACAAGAAAGGATAATAATATACTGTAGAGAGAGACAGAAGGATAATAATATAATGTAGAGACAGAAGGATAATAATATACTGTAGAGACAGAAGGATAATAATATACTGTAGAGACAGAAGGTTAATAATATACTGTAGAGACAGAAGGATAATAATATACTGTAGAGACAGAAGACAGAAGGATAATAATATACTGTAGAGACAGAAGGATAATAATATACTGTAGAGACAGAAGGATTATACTGTAGAGACAGAAGGATAATAATATACTGTAAAGAGAGACAGAAGGATAATAATATACTGTAGAGACAGAAGGATAATAATATACTGTAGAGACAGAAGGATAATAATATACTGTAGAGACAGAAGGATAGAGACAGAAGGATAATATACTGTAGAGACAGAAGGATAGAGACAGAAGGATAATATATACTGTAGAGACAGAAGGATAATAATATACTGTAGAGACAGAAGGATAATAATATACTGTAGAGACAGAAGGATAATAATATACTGTAGAGACAGAAGGATAATAATATACTGTAGAGACAGAAGGATAATAATATACTGTAGAGACAGAAGGATAATAATATACTGTAGAGACAGAAGGATAATATATACTGTAGAGACAGAAGGATAATAATATACTGTAGAGACAGAAGGATAATAATATACTGTAGAAGACAGAAGGATAATAATATACTGTAGAGACAGAAGGATAATAATATACTGTAGAGACAGAAGGATAATAATATCAACATGTAATCGAGACAGAAAGGATAATAATATACTGTAGAGACAGAAGAAGGATAATAATATACTGTAGAGACAGAAGGATAATAATATACTGTAGAGACAGAAGGATAATAATATACTGTAGAGACAGAAGGATAATAATATACTGTAGAGACAGAAGGATAATAATATACTGTAGAGACAGAAGGATAATAATATACTGTAGAGACAGAAGGATAATAATATACTGTAGAGACAGAAGGATAATAATATACTGTAGAGACAGAAGGATAATAATATACTGTAGAGAGAGAAGGATAATAATATACTGTAGAGACAGAAGGATAATAATATACTGTAGAGACAGAAGGATAATAATATACTGTAGAGAGAGACAGAAGGTTAATAATATACTGTATTGACAGAAGGATAATAATATACTGTAGAGAGAGAAGGATAATAATATAGTGTAGAGACAGAAGGATAATAATATACTGTAGAGACAGAAGGATAATAATATACTGTAGAGACAGAAGGATAATAATATACTGTAGAGACAGAAGGATAATAATATACTGTAGAGACAGAAGGATAATAATATACTGTAGAGAGAGACAGAAGGATAATAATATACTGTAGAGACAGAAGGATAATAATATACTGTAGAGACAGAAGGATAATAATATACTGTAGAGACAGAAGGTTAATAATATACTGTAGAGACAGAAGGATAATAATAATACTGTAGAGACAGAAGGATAATAATACTGTAGAGACAGAAGGAAGGAGAATAATATACTGTAGAGACAGAAGGATAATAATATACTGTAGAGACAGAAGGATAATAATATACTGTAGAGACAGAAGGATAATAATATACTGTAGAGACAGAAGGATAATAATATACTGTAGAGAGAGAAGGATAATAATATACTGTAGAGACAGAAGGATAATAATATACTGTAGAGACAGAAGGATAATAATATACTGTAGAGACAGAAGGATAATAATATACTGTAGAGACAGAAGGATAATAATATACTGTAGAGACAGAAGGATAATAATATACTGTAGAGACAGAAGGATAATAATATACTGTAGAGACAGAAGGATAATAATATACTGTAGAGACAGAAGGTTCATAATATACTGTAGAGAAGGATAATAATATACTGTAGAGACAGAAGGATAATAATATACTGTAGAGACAGAAGGATAATAATATACTGTAGAGACAGAAGGATAATAATATACTGTAGAGACAGAAGGATAATAATATACTGTAGAGACAGAAGGATAATAATATACTGTAGAGACAGAAGGATAATAATATACTGACAGAGACAGAAGGATAATAATATACTGTAGAGAGAGACAGAAGGATAATAATATACTGTAGAGACAGAAGGATAATAATATACTGTAGAGACAGAAGGATAATAATATACTGTAGAGACAGAAGGATAATAATATACTGTAGAGACAGAAGGATAATAATATACTGTAGAGACAGAAGGATAATAATATACTGTAGAGACAGAAGGATAATAATATACTGTAGAGACAGAAGGATAATAATATACTGTAGAGACAGAAGGATAATAATATACTGAGACAGACAGAAGGATAATAATATACTGTAGAGACAGAAGGATAGGATAATATACTGTAGAGACAGAAGGATAATAATATACTGTAGAGAGAAGGATAATAATATGCTGTAGAGAGAGAAGGATAATAATATACCAACAGAGACAGAAGGATAATAATATACTGTAGAGACAGAAGGATAATAATATACTGTAGAGACAGAAGGATAATAATATACTGTAGAGACAGAAGGATAATAATATACTGTAGAGAGAGAAGGATAATAATATACTGTAGACAGGATAATAATATACTGTAGAGACAGAAGGATAATAATATACTGTAGAGACAGAAGGATAATAATATACTGTAGAGACAGAAGGATAATAATATACTGTAGAGACAGAAGGATAATAATATACTGTAGAGAGAGACAAAAGGACAGAAGGATAATAATATACTGTAGAGACAGAAGGATAATATACTGTAGAGACAGAAGGATAATAAAATACTGTAGAGACAGAAGGATAATAATATACTGTAAGAGAGACAGAGGATAATAATATACTGTAGAAGAGAGAAGGATAATAATATACTGTAGAGACAGAGGATAATAATATACTGTAGAGACAGAAGGATAATAATATACTGTAGAGACAGAAGGTTAATAATATACTGTAGAGACAGAAGGTTAATAATATACTGTAGAGACAGAAGGATAATAATATACCAGCAGAGACAGAAGGATAATAATATACTGTAGAGACAGAAGGATAATAATATACTAGAGAGAGACAGAAGGATAATAATATACTGTAGAGACAGAGGATAATAATATACTGTAGAGACAGAAGGATAATAATATACTGTAGAGACAGAAGGTTCATAATATACTGTAGAGACAGAGGATAATAATATACTGTAGAGACAGAAGGATAATAATATACTGTAGAGACAGAAGGATAATAATATACTGTAGAGACAGAAGGTTAATAATATACTGTAGAGACAGAAGGATAATAATATACTGTAGAGACAGAAGGATAATAATATACTGTAGAGACAGAAGGTTAATAATATACCTGTAGAGACAGAAGGTTAATAATATACTGTAGAGACAGAAGGATAATAATATACTGTAGAGACAGAAGGATAATAATATACTGTAGAGACAGAGGTTAATAATATACTGTAGAGAGAAGGATAATAATATACTGTAGAGACAGAAGGATAATAATATACTGTAGAGACAGAAGGATAATAATATACTGTAGAGACAGAAGGATAATATACTGTAGAGACAGAAGGTTAATAATATACTGCAGAGACAGAAGGATAATAATATACTGTAGAGACAGAAGGATAATAATATACTGTAGAGACAGAAGGATAATAATATACTGTAGAGACAGAAGGATAATAATATACTGTAGAGACAGAAGGATAATAATATACTGTGAGAGAGACAGAAGGATAATAATATACTGTAGAGAGAGAAGGATAATAATATACTGTAGAGACAGAAGGATAATAATATACTGTAGAGACAGAAGGATAATAAAATACTGTAGAGACAGAAGGATAATAATATACTGTAGAGACAGAAGGATAATAATATACTGTAGAGAGACAGAAGGATAATATACTGTAGAGACAGAAGGATATTAATATACTGTAGAGACAGAAGGATAATAGAGAGACAGAAGGATAATACTGTAGAGACAGAAGGTTAATAATATACTGTAGAGACAGAAGGATAATAATATACTGTAGAGACAGAAGGATAATAATATACTGTAGAGAGAGAAGGATAATAATATACTGTAGAGATAGAAGGATAATAATATACTGTAGAGACAGAAGGATAATAATATACTGTAGAGACAGAAGGATAATAATATACTGTAGAGACAGAAGGATAATAATATACTGTAGAGAGAGACAGAAGGATAATAATATACTGTAGAAGGATAATAATATACAGAAGGATAATAATATACTGTAGAGACAGAAGGTTAATAATATACTGTAGAGACAGAAGGATAATAATATACTGTAGAGACAGAAGGATAATAATATACTGTAGAGACAGAAGGATAATAATATACTGTAGAGACAGAAGGATAATAATAATAGAGACAGAAGGATACTGTAGAGACAGAAGGATAATAATATACTGTAGAGACAGAAGGATAATAATATACTGTAGAGACAGAGACAGAAGGATAATAATATACTGTAGAGACAGAAGGATAATAATATACTGTAGAGACAGAAGGATAATAATATACTGTAGAGACAGAAGGTTAATAATATACTGTAGAGACAGAAGGATAATAATATACTGTAGAGACAGAAGGATAATAATATACTGTAGAGACAGAAGGACTGTAGAGACAGAAGGATAATATACTGTAGAGACAGAAGGATAATAATATACTGTAGAGACAGAAGGATAATAAAATACTGTAGAGACAGAAGGATAATAATATACTGTAGAGACAGAAGGATAATAATATACTGTAGAGACAGAAGGATAATAATATACTGTAGAGACAGAAGGATAATAATATACTGTAGAGACAGAAGGATAATAATATACTGTAGAGACAGAAGGATAATAATATACTGTAGAGACAGAAGGATAATAATATACTGTAGAGACAGAAGGATAATAATATACTGTAGAGACAGAAGGATAATAATATACTGTAGAGACAGAAGGATAATAATATACTGTAGAGACAGAAGGATAATAATATACTGTAGAGACAGAAGGATAATAATATACTGTAGAGACAGAAGGATAATAATATACTGTAGAGACAGAAGGATAATAATATACTGTAGAGACAGAAGGATAATAATATACTGTAGAGACAGAAGGATAATAATATACTGTAGAGACAGAAGGATAATAATATACTGTAGAGACAGAAGGATAATAATATACTGTAGAGAGAGACAGAAGGTTAATAATATACTGTAGAGACAGAAGGATAATAATATACTGTAGAGAGAGAAGGATAATAATATACTGTAGAGACAGAAGGATAATAATATACTGTAGAGACAGAAGGATAATAATATACTGTAGAGACAGAAGGATAATAATATACTGTAGAGACAGAAGGATAATAATATACTGTAGAGAGAAGGATAATAATATACTGTAGAGACAGAAGGATAATAATATACTGTAGAGACAGAAGGTTAATAATATACTGTAGAGACAGAAGGATAATAATATACTGTAGAGACTGTGAGAGAGAAGGATAATAATATACTGTAGAGACAGAAGGATAATAATATACTGTAGAGACAGAAGGATAATAATATACTGTAGAGACAGAAGGATAATAATATACTGTAGAGACAGAAGGATAATAATATACTGTAGAGACAGAGGATAATAATATACTGTAGAGACAGAAGGATAATAATAATACTGTAGAGACAGGATAATAATATACTGTAGAGACAGAAGGATAATAATATACTGTAGAGACAGAAGGATAATAATATACTGTAGAGACAGAAGGATAATAAAATACAGAAGGATAATAATATACTGTAGAGACAGAAGGATAATAATATACTGTAGAGACAGAAGGTTAATAATATACTGTAGAGACAGAAGGATAATAATATACTGTAGAGACAGAAGAAGGATAATAATATACTGTAGAGACAGAAGGATAATAATATACTGTAGAGACAGAAGGATAATAATATACTGTAGAGACAGATAATAATATACTGTAGACAGAAGGTTAATAATATACTGTAGAGACAGAAGGATAATAATATACTGTAGAGACAGAAGGATAATATACTGTAGAGACAGAAGGATAATAATATACTGTAGAGACAGAAGGATAATAATATACTGAGAGACAGAAGGTTAATAATATACTGATAATAATACTGTAGACAGAAGGATAATAATATACTGTAGAGACAGAAGGATAATAATATACTGTAGAGACAGAAGGATAATAATATACTGTAGAGACAGAAGTTAATAATATACTGTAGAGACAGAAGGATAATAATATACTGTAGAGACAGAAGGACAGAAGGATAATAATATACTGTAGAGACAGAAGGTTAATAATATACTGTAGAGACAGAGGATAATAATATACTGTAGAGACAGAAGGACTGTAGAGAGAAGGATAATAATATACTGTAGAGACAGAAGGATAATAATATACTAGAGAAGGTAGAGACAGAAGGATAATAATATACTGTAGAGACAGAGAAGGATAATAATATACTGTAGAGACAGAAGGATAATAATATACTGTAGAGACAGAAGGATAATAATATACTGTAGAGACAGAAGGATAATAATATACTGTAGAGAGAGAAGGATAATAATATACTGTAGAGACAGAAGGATAATAATATACTGTAGAGACAGAAGGATAATAATATACTGTAGAGAGACAGAAGGATAATAATATACTGTAGAGATAATAATACAGAAGGATAATAATATACTGTAGAGACAGAAGGATAATAATATACTGTAGAGACAGAGGTTAATAATATACTGTAGAGACAGAAGGATAATAATATACTGTAGAGACAGAAGGATAATAATATAGAAGGATAATAATATACTGTAGAAGACAGAAGGATAATAATATACTGTAGAGACAGAAGGATAATAATATACTGTAGAGACAGAAGGACTGTAGAGACAGAAGGATAATAATATACTGTAGAGACAGAAGGATAATAATATACTGTAGAGACAGAAGGATAATAATATACTGTAGAGACAGAAGGATAATAATATACTGTAGAGACAGAAGGATAATAATATACTGTAGAGACACTGTAGAGGATAATAATATACTGTAGAGACAGAAGGATAATAATATACTGTAGAGACAGAAGGAAGGAGGTTAATAATATACTGTAGAGACAGAGGATAATAATATACTGTAGAGACAGAAGGTGTCAGAGGATAATAATATACTGTAGAGACAGAAGGATAATAATATACTATAGAGACAGAAGGATAGGATAATATACTGTAGAGGACTGTAGAGACAGAATGTTAATAATATACTGTAGAGACAGAAGGATAATAATATACTGTAGAGACAGAAGGATAATATACTGTAGAGACAGAGGTTAATAATATACTGTAGAGACAGAAGGATAATAATATACTGTAGAGACAGAAGGATAATAATATACTGTAGAGACAGAAGGATAATAATATACTGTAGAGACAGAAGGATAATAATATACTGTAGAGACAGAAGGATAATAATATACTGTAGAGACAGAAGGATAATAAAATACTGTAGAGACAGAATGGATAATATACTGTAGAGACAGAAGGATAATAATACTGTAGAGACAGAAGGTTAATATACTGTAGAGACAGAAGGATAATAATATACTGTAGAGACAGAAGGATAATAATATACTGTAGAGACAGAAGGTTAATAAATACTGTAGAGACAGAAGGATAATAATATACTGTAGAGAGAGAAGGATAATAATATTTGTAGGAGACAGAAGGATAATAATATACTGTAGAGACAGAAGGATAATAATATACTGTAGAGACAGAAGGATAATAATATACTGTGAGACAGAAGGATAATAATATACTGTAGAGACAGAAGGATAATAATATACTGTAGAGACAGAAGGATAATAATATACTGTAGAGAACAGAAGGATAATAATATACTGTAGAGACAGAAGGATAATAATATACTGTAGAGACAGAAGGATAATAATATACTGTAGAGACAGAAGGATAATAATATACTGTAGAGACAGAGGATAATAATATACTGTAGAGAGAGAAGGATAATAATATACTGTAGAGACAGAAGGATAATAATATACTGTAGAGACAGAAGGATAATAATATACTGTAGAGACAGAAGGATAATAATAGAGACAGAAGGTAATAATATACTGTAGAGACAGAAGGATAATAATATACTGTAGAGACAGAAGGATAATAATATACTGTAGAGACAGAAGGATAATAATATACTGTAGAGACAGAAGGATAATAATATACTGTAGAGACAGAAGGATAATAATATACTGTAGAGACAGAAGGATAATATACTGTAGAGACAGAAGGTTAATAATATACCCTGCAGAGACAGAAGGTTAGAGAGAGACAGAAGGATAATATACTGTAGAGACAGAGAAGGATAATAATAATATACTGTAGAGACAGAAGGATAATAATATACTGTAAGAGACAGAAGGATAATAATATACTGTAGAGACAGAAGGATAATAATATACTGTAGAGAGAGACAGAAGGATAATAATATACTGTAGAGACAGAAGGATAATAATATACTGTAGACAGAAGGATAATAATATACTGTAGAGACAGAAGGATAATAATATACTGTAGAGACAGAAGGTTAATAATATACTGTAGAGACAGAAGGTTAATAATATACTGTAGAGACAGAAATAATATACTGTAGAGACAGAAGGATAATAATATACTGTAGAGACAGAAGGTTAATAATATACTGTAGAGACAGAGGATAATAATATACTGTAGAGACAGAAGGATAATAATATACTGTAAGAGACAGAAATAATATACTGTAGAGGATAATAATATACTGTAGAGACAGAAGGATAATAATATACTGTAGAGACAGAAGGATAATAATATACTGTAGAGAGAGAAGGATAATAATATACTGTAGAGACAGAAGGATAATAATATACTGTAGAGACAGAAAGGATAATATACTGTAGAGACAGAAGGATAATAATATACTGTAGAGACAGAAGGATAATAATATACTGTAGAGACAGAAGGATAATAATATACTGTAGAGACAGAAGGATAATAAAATACTGTAGAGACAGAAGGATAATAATATACTGTAGAGACAGAAGGATAATAATATACTGTAGAGACAGAAGGATAATAATATACTGTAGAGACAGAAGGATAATAAAATACTGTAGAGACAGAAGGATAATAATATACTGTAGAGACAGAAGGATAATAATATACTGTAGCCAGAGAGACAGAGGATAATATACTGTAGAGACAGAAGGATAATAATATACTGTAGGAACAGAAGGATAATAATATACTGTAGAGACAGAAGGTTGCACAGAGACAGAAGGATAATAATATACTGTAGAGACAGAAGGTTAATCATATACTGTAGAGACAGATGGATAATAATATACTGTAGAGACAGAAGGATAATAATATACTGTAGAGACAGAAGGTTCATAATATACTGTAGAGACAGAAGGATAATAATATACTGTAGAGACAGAAGGATAATAATATACTGTAGAGACAGAAGGATAATAATATACTGTAGAGACAGAAGGTTAATAATATACTGTAGAGACAGAAGGATAATATACTGTAGAGACAGAAGGATAATAATATACTGTAGAGACAGAAGGTTAATAATACTGTAGAGACAGAAAGGATAATAATATACTGTAGAGACAGAAAGGATAATAATATACTGTAGAGACAGAAGGATAATAATATACTGTAGAGACAGAAGGATAATAATATACTGTAGAGACAGAAGGTTAATAATATACTGCAGAGACAGAAGGTTAATAATATACTGTAGAGACAGAAGGATAATAATATACTGTAGAGACAGAAGGATAATAATATACTGTAGAGACAGAAGGATAATAATATACTGTAGAGACAGAAGGATAATAATATACTGTAGAGACAGAAGGATAATATACTGTAGAGACAGAAGGATAATAATATACTGTAGAGACAGAAGGATAATAATATACTGTAGAACAGAAGGATAATAATATACTGTAGAGACAGAAGGATAATAATATACTGTAGAGACAGAAGGATAATAATATACTGTAGAGACAGAAGGATAATAATATACTGTAGAGACAGAAGGATAATAATATACTGTAGAGACAGAAGGATAATAATATACTGTAGAGACAGAAGGATAATAATATACTGTAGAGACAGAAGGATAATAATATACTGTAGAGACAGAGGATAATAATATACTGTAGAGAGAAGGATAATAATATACTGTAGAAGGAGAGAAGGATAATAATATACTGTAGAGACAGAAGGATAATAATATACTGTAGAGACAGAAGGTTAATAATATACTGTAGAGACAGAAGGATAATAATATACTGTAGAGAGAGACAGAAGGATAATATATACTGTAGAGACAGAAGGTTAATAATATACTGTAGAGACAGAAGGATAATAATATACTGTAGAGACAGAGGATAATAATATACTGTAGAGACAGAAGGATAATAATATACTGTAGAACAGAAGGACAGAAGGTTAATAATATACTGTAGAGACAGAAGGTTAATAATATACTGTAGAGACAGAAGGATAATAATATACTGTAGAGACAGAAGGTTAATAATATACTGTAGAGAGACAGAAGGATAATAATATACTGTAGAGACAGAAGGATAATAATATACTGTAGAGACAGAAGGATAATAATACTGTAGAGACAGAAGGTTAATAATATACTGTAGAGACAGAAGGATAATAGAAGAGACAGAAGGTAATAATATACTGTAGAACAGAAGGAGAGACAGAAGGATAATAATATACTGTAGAGACAGAAGGATAATAATATACTGTAGAGACAGAAGGATAATAATATACTGTAGAGACAGAAGGTTAATAATAATATACTGTAGAGACAGAAGGATAATAATATACTGTAGAGACAGAAGGATAATAATATACTGTAGAGACAGGATAATAATATACTGTAGAGACAGAAGGATAATAATATACTGTAGAGACAGAAGGATAATAATATACTGTAGAGACAGAAGGATAATAAAATACTGTAGAGACAGAATGTTAATAATATACTGTAGAGACAGAAGGATAATAATATACTGTAGAGAGAGACAGAAGGATAATATACTGTAGAGACAGAAGGATAATAGAGACAGAAGGATAATACTGTAGAGACAGAAGGATAATAATATACTGTAGAGACAGAAGGATAATAATATACTGTAGAGACAGAAGGATAATAATATACTGTAGAGAGAGACAGAGGATAATAATATACTGTAGAGACAGAAGGATAATAATATACTGTAGAGACAGAAGGATAATAATATACTGTAGAGACAGAAAGGATAATAATATACTGTAGAGACAGAAGGATAATAATATACTGTAGAGACAGAAGGATAATAATATACTGTAGAGACAGAGGATAATAATATACTGTAGAGACAGAAGGATAATAATATACTGTAGAGACAGAAGGATAATAATATACTGTAGAGACAGAGACTGTAGAGACAGAAGGATAATAATATACTATACAGACAGAAGGATAATAATATACTGTAGAGACAGAAGGATAATAATAATATACTGTAGAGACAGAAGGATAATAATATACTGTAGAGACAGAAGGATATAATAATATACTGTAGAGACAGAAGGATAATAATATACTGTAGGGAACAGAAGGATAATAATATACTGTAGAGACAGAAGGATAATAATATACTGTAGAGACAGAAGGATAATAATATACTGTAGAGACAGAAGGATAATAATAGAAGACAGAAGGATAATATACTGTAGAGACAGAAGGATAATAATATACTGGACAGAAGACAGAAGGATAATAATATACTGTACTGTAGAGACAGAAGGATAATAATATACTGTAGAGACAGAAGGATAATAATATACTGTAGAGACAGAAGGATAATAATATACTGACAGAAGGAGAGACAGAAGGATAATATACTGTAGAGAGAGAAGGATATACTAATATACTGTAGAGACAGAAGGATAATAATATACTGTAGAGACAGAAGGATAATAATACTGTAAGACAGAAGGTTAATCATATACTGAGACAGATGGATAATAATATACTGTAGAGACAGAGAGAGACAGAAGGATAATAATATACTGTAGAGACAGAAGGATAATAACCATACTGTAGAGACAGAAGGATAATAATATACTGTAGAGACAGAAGGATAATAATATACTGTAGAGACAGAAAGGTTAATAATATACTGTAGAGAGACAGAAGGATAATAATATACTGTAGAGGACAGAAGGATAATAATATACTGTAGAGACAGAAGGATAATAATATACTGTAGAGACAGAAGGTTAATAATATACTGTAGAGACAGAAGGATAATAATATACTGTAGAGACAGAAGGATAATAATACTGTAGAGACAGAAGGATAATAATATACTGTAGAGACAGAAGGATAATAATATACTGTAGAGACAGAAGGTTAATAATATACTGTAGAGACAGAAGGATAATAATATACTGTAGAGACAGAAGGATAATAATATACTGTAGAGACAGAAGGATAATAATATACTGCAGAGAGAGACAGAAGGATAATAATATACTGTAGAGACAGAAGGATAATAATATACTGTAGAGACAGAAGGATAATAATATACTGTAGAGACAGAAGGATAATAATATACTGTAGAGACAGAAGGATAATAATATACTGTAGAGACAGAAGGATAATAATATACTGTAGAGACAGAAGGTTCATAATACTGTAGAGACAGAAGGACAGAAGGATAATAATATACTGTAGAGACAGAAGGATAATAATATACTGTAGAGACAGAAGGATAATAGGATGTCTCTGTAGAGACAGAAGGATACTGTAGAGACAGAAGGTTCATATACTGTAGAGACAGAAGGATAATAATACTGTAGAAGGACAGAAGGATAATAGAGACAGAAATAATATACTGTAGAGACAGAAGGATAATAATATACTAGAAGCAGAAGGATAATATAGAGACAGAAGGTTAGGATAATATACTGTAGAGACAGAAGGATAATAATATACTGTAGTAGAAGGTTAATAATATACTGTAGAGACAGAAGGATAATAATATACTGTAGAGACAGAAGGATAATAATATACTGTAGAGACAGAAGGATAATAATATACTGTAGAGACAGAAGGATAATAATATACTGTAGAGACAGAAGGATAATAATATACTAGAGACAGAAGGATAATATACCAGAGACAGAAGGATAATAATATACTGTAGAGACAGAAGGATAATATACAGAAAGGTTAATAATATAGAGACAGAAGGATAATAATATACTGTAGAGACAGAAGGATAATAATATACTAGCCAAGGGCAAGAGACAAGAAGGATAATAATATACTGTAGAGACAGAAGGATAATAATATACTGTAGAGACAGAAGGATAATAATATACTGTAGAGAGAGAAGGATAATAATATACTGTAGAGACAGAAGGATAATAATATACTGTAGAGACAGAAGGATAATAATATACTGTAGAGACAGAAGGATAATAATATACTGTAGAGACAGAAGGATAATAATATACTGTAGAGACAGAAGGATAATAATATACTGTAGAGAGAGAAGGATAATAATAATATACTGTAGAGACAGAAGGATAATAATATACTGTAGAGACAGAAGGATAATAATATAATAGAGACAGAAGGATAATAATATACTGTAGAGACAGAAGGATAATAATATACTGTAGAGACAGAAGGATAATAATATACTGTAGAGAGAGACAGAAGGATAATAATATACTGTAGAGACAGAAGGATAATAATATACTGTAGAGAAGGATAATAATATACTGTAGAGACAGGAAGGATAATAATATACTGTAGAGACAGAAGGTTAATAATATACTGTAGATATATATACTGTAGAGACAGAAGGATAATAATATACTGTAGAGACAGAAGGATAATAATATACTGTAGAGACAGAAGGATAATAATATACTGTACAGAGACAGAAGGATAATAATATACTGTAGAGACAGAAGGAAGGTAGAAGGATAATAATATACTGTAGAGACAGAAGGACAGAAGGTTAATAATATACTGTAGAGACAGAAGGATAATAATATACTGTAGAGACAGAAGGATAATAATATACTGTAGAGACAGAAGGATAATAATATACTGTAGAGAGACAGAAGGATAATAATATACTGTAGAGACAGAAGGATAATAATATACTGTAGAGACAGAAGGATAATAATATACTGTAGAGACAGAAGGTTAATAATATACTGTAGAGACAGAAGGATAATAATATACTGTAGAGACAGAAGGATAATAATATACTGTAGAGACAGAAGGATAATAATATACTGTAGAGACAGAAGGTTCATAATACTAGAGACAGAAGGATAATAATATACTGTAGAGACAGAAGGATAATAATATACTGTAGAGACAGAAGGTTAATAATATACTGTAGAGACAGAAGGTTAATAATATACGAAGGCTACCAGAGACAGAAGGATAATAATATACTGTAGAGACAGAAGGATAAGGTTAATATATGCTGTAGAGACAGAAAGGTTAATAATATACTGTAGAGACAGAAGGATAATAATATACTGTAGAGACAGAAGGATAATAATATACTGTAGAGACAGAAGGATAATAATATACTGTAGAGACAGAAGGATAATAATATACTGTAGAGACAGAAAGGTTAATAATATACACCACAGAGACAGAAGGTTAATAATATACTGTAGAGACAGAGGTTAATAATATACTGTAGAGACAGAAGGTTAATAATATACTGTAGAGACAGAAGGATAATAATATACTGTAGAGACAGAAGGATAATAATATACTGTAGAGACAGAAGGATAATAATATACTGTAGAGACAGAAGGATAATAATATACTGTAGAGACAGAGGATAATAATATACTGTAGAGACAGAAGGATAATAAAATACTGTAGAGACAGAAGGATAATAATACTGTAGAGACAGAAGGATAATAATATACTGTAGAGACAGAAGGTTAATAATATACTGTAGAGACAGAAGGATAATAATAGAGACAGAAGGAATATACTGTAGAGACAGAAGGATAATAATATACTGTAGAGACAGAAGGATAATAATATACTGTAGAGACAGAAGGATAATAATATACTGTAGAGACAGAAGGATAATAATATACTGTAGAAGGATAATAATATACAGAAGGTACAGAGACAGAAGGATAATAATATACTGTAGAGACAGAAGGATAATAATATACTGTAGAGACAGAAGGATAATAATATACTGTAGAGACAGAAGGATAATAATATACTGTAGAGACAGAAGGATAATAATATACTGTAGAGACAAGGATAATAATATACTGTAGAGACAGAAGGATAATAATATACTGTAGAGACAGAAGGATAATAATATACTGTAGAGACAGAAGGATAATAATATACTGTAGAGACAGAAGGATAATAATATACTGTAGAGACAGAAGGATAATAATATACTGTAGAGACAGAAGGATAATAAAATACTGTAATAATATACTGTAGAGACAGAAGGATAATAATACTGTAGGTTAATAATATACTGAGAGACAGAAGGATAATAATATACTGTAGAGACAGAAGGATAATAATATACTGTAGAGACAGAAGGATAATAATATACTGTAGAGACAGAAGGATAGAGACAGAAGGATAATATACTGTAGAGACAGAAGGATAATAATATACTGATAATAATATACTAGAGACAGAAGGTTAATAATATACTGTAGAGACAGAAGGATAATAATATACTGTAGAGACAGAAGGTTAATAATATACTGTAGAGACAGAAGGATAATAATATACTGTAGAGACAGAAGGATAATAATATACTGTAGAGACAGAAGGTTAATAATATACTGTAGAGACAGAAGGATAATAATATACTGTAGAGACAGAAGGATAATAATATACTGTAGAGACAGAAGGTTAATAATATACTGTAGAGACAGAAGGATAATAATATACTGTAGAGACAGAAGGATAATAATATACTGTAGAGACAGAAGGATAATAATATACTGTAGAGACAGAAGGATAATAATATACTGTAGAGACAGAAGGTTAATAATATACTGTAGAGACAGAAGGATAATAATATACTGTAGAGACAGAAGGATAATAATATACTGTAGAGACAGAAGGATAATAATATACTGTAGAGACAGAAGGATAATAATATACTGTAGAGACAGAAGGATAATAATATACTGTAGAGACAGAAGGTTAATAATATACTGTAGAGACAGAAGGATAATAATATACTGTAGAGACAGAAGGATAATAATATACTGTAGAGACAGAAGGATAATAATATACTGTAGAGATAATAATATACAGAAGGATAATAATATACTGTAGAGACAGATAATAATATACTGTAGAGACAGAAGGATAATAATATACTGTAGAGACAGAAGGATAATAATATACTGTAGAGACAGAAGGATAATAATATACTGTAGAAGGATAATAATATACAGAAGGATAATAATATACTGTAGAGACAGAAGGATAATAATATACTGTAGAGACAGAAGGATAATAATATACTGTAGAGACAGAAGGTTAATAATATACTGTAGAGAGAAGGAGGGGAATATACTGTAGAGACAGAAGGATAATAATATACTGTAGAGACAGAAGGATAATAATATACTGTAGAGACAGAAGGATAATAATATACTGTAGAGACAGAAGGATAATAATATACTGTAGAGACAGAAGGATAATAATATACTGTAGAGACAGAAGGATAATAATATACTGTAGAGACAGAAGGATAATAATAACTGTAGAGACAGAAGGATAATAATATATAGAGACAGAAGGATAATAATATACTGTAGAGACAGAAGGATAATAATATACTGTAAGGAGGTTAATAATATACTGTAGAGACAGAAGGATAATAATATACTGTAGAGACAGAAGGATAATAATATACTGTAGAGACAGAAGGATAATAATATACTGTAGAGACAGAAGGATAATAATATACTGTAGAGACAGAAGGTTAATAATATACTGTAGAGACAGAAGGATAATAATATACTGTAGAGACAGAAGGAATAATATACTGTAGAGACAGAAGGAGAGACAGAAGGATAATAATATACTGTAGAGACAGAAGGATAATAATATACTGTAGAGACAGAAGGATAATAATATACTGTAGAGACAGAAGGTTAATAATATACTGTAGAGACAGAAGGATAATAATATACTGTAGAGACAGAAGGATAATAATATACTGTAGAGACAGAAGGATAATAATATACTGTAGAGACAGAAGGATAATAATATACTGTAGAGACAGAAGGATAATAATATACTGTAGAGACAGAAGGATAATAATATACTGTAGAGAGAGACAGAAGGTTAATAATATACTGTAGAGACAGAAGGATAATAATATACTGTAGAGACAGAAGGATAATAATATACTGTAGAGACAGAAGGATAATAATATACTGTAGAGACAGAAGGATAATAATATACTGTAGAGACAGAAGGATAATAATATACTGTAGAGACAGAAGGATAATAATATACTGTAGAGACAGAAGGTTAATAATAGACTGTAGAGACAGAAGGATAATAATATACTGTAGAGACAGAAGGATAATAATATACTGTAGAGACAGAAGGATAATAATATACTGTAGAGACAGAAGGATAATAAAATACTGTAGAGAGAGAAGGATAATAATATACTGTAGAGACAGAAGGATAATAATATACTGTAGAGACAGAAGGTTAATAATATGCTGTAGAGACAGAAGGATAATAATATACTGTAGAGACAGAAGGATAATAATATACTGTAGAGACAGAAGGATAATAATATACTGTAGAGACAGAAGGATAATAAATATACTGTAGAGACAGAAGGATAATAATATACTGTAGAGACAGAAGGATAATAATATACTGTAGAGACAGAGATAATAATATACAGAAGGATAATAATATACTGTAGAGACAGAAGGATAATAATATACTGTAGAGACAGAAGGACTGTAGAGACAGAAGGATAATAATATACTGTAGAGACAGAAGGATAATAATATACTGTAGAGACAGAAGGATAATAATATACTGTAGAGACAGAAGGATAATAATATACTGTAGAGACAGAAGGATAATAATATACTGTAGAGACAGAAGGATAATAATATACTGTAGAGACAGAAGGATAATAATATACTGTAGAGACAGAAGGATAATAATATACTGTAGAGACAGAAGGATAATAATATACTGTAGAGACAGAAGGATAATAATATACTGTAGAGACAGAAGGATAATAATATACTGTAGAGACAGAGACAGAAGGATAATATATATACTGTAGAGACAGAGAGACAGAAGGATAATAATATACTGTAGAGACAGAAGGTTAATAATATACTGTAGAGACAGAAGGATAATAATATACTGTAGAGACAGAAGGATAATAATATACTGTAGAGACAGAAGGATAATAATATACTGTAGAGACAGAAGGATAATAATATACTGTAGAGACAGAAGGATAATAATATACTGTAGAGACAGAAGGATAATAATATACTGTAGAGACAGAAGGATAATAATATACTGTAGAGACAGAAGGATAATAATAATATACTGTAGAGACAGAAGGATAATAATATACTGTAGAGACAGAAGGATAATAATATACTGTAGAGACAGAAGGATAATAATATACTGTAGAGACAGACAGAAGGTTAATAATATACTGTAGAGACAGAAGGTTAATAATATACTGTAGAGACAGAAGGATAATAATATACTGTAGAGACAGAAGGATAATAATATACTGTAGAGACAGAAGGTTAATAATATACTGTAGAGACAGAAGGATAATAATATACTGTAGAGACAGAAGGATAATAATATACTGTAGAGACAGAAGGATAATAATATACTGTAGAGACAGAAGGATAATAATATACTGTAGAGACAGAAGGATAATAATATACTGTAGAGACAGAAGGATAATAATATACTGTAGAGACAGAAGGAAGACAGAAGGTTAATAATATACTGTAGAGACAGAAGGTTAATAATATACTGTAGAGACAGAAGGATAGAGACAATAATATACTGTAGAGACAGAAGGATAATAATATACTGTAGAGACACTGTAGAGACAGAGGTTAATAATATACTGTAGAGACAGAAGGACTGTAGGATAATATACTGTAGAGACAGAAGGATAATAATATACTGTAGAGACAGAAGGTTAATAATATACTGTAGAGACAGAAGGATAATAATATACTGTAGAGACAGAAGGATAATAATATACTGTAGAGACAGAGGATAATAATATACTGTAGAGACAGAAGGATAATAATATACTGTAGAGACAGAAGGTTAATAATATACTGTAGAGACAGAAGGTTAATAATATACTGTAGAGACAGAAGGATAATAATATACTGTAGAGACAGAAGGATAATAATATACTGTAGAGACAGAAGGATAATAATATACTGTAGAGACAGAAGGATAATAATATACTGTAGAGACAGAAGGTTAATAATATACTGTAGAGACAGAAGGATAATAATATACTGTAGAGACAGAAGGATAATAATATACTGTAGAGACAGAAGGATAATAATATACTGTAATAATATACTGTAGAGACAGAAGGATAATAATATACTGTAGAGACAGAAGGATAATAATATACTGTAGAGACAGAAGGATAATAATATACTGTAGAGACAGAAGGATAATAATATACTGTAGAGACAGAAGGATAATAATATACTGTAGAGACAGAAGGTTAATAATATACTGTAGACAGAAGGATAATATACTGTAGAGACAGAAGGATAATAATATACTGTAGAGACAGAAGGATAATAATATACTGTAGATACAGAAGGATAATAATATACTGTAGAGACAGAAGGTTAATAATATACTGTAGAGACAGAAGGATAATAATATACTGTAGAGACAGAAGGATAATAATATACTGTAGAGACAGAAGGATAATAATATACTGTAGAGACAGAAGGATAATAATATACTGTAGAGACAGAAGGATAATAATATACTGTAGAGACAGAAGGTTAATAATATACTGTAGAGACAGAAGGATAATAATATACTGTAGAGACAGAAGGATAATAATATACTGTAGAGACAGAAGGATAATAATATACTGTAGAGACAGAAGGATAATAATATACTGTAGAGACAGAAGGATAATAATATACTTAATAATAATATACTGTAGAGACAGAAGGATAATAATATACTGTAGAGACAGAAGGTTAATAATATACTGTAGAGACAGAAGGTTAATAATATACTGTAGAGACAGAAGGATAATAATATACTGTAGAGACAGAAGGATAATAATATACTGTAGAGACAGAAGGATAATAATATACTGTAGAGACAGAAGGATAATAATATACTGTAGAGACAGAAGGATAATAATATACTGTAGAGACAGAAGGATAATAATATACTGTAGAGACAGAAGGATAATAATATACTGTAGAGACAGAAGGATAATAATATACTGTAGAGACAGAAGGATAATAATATACTGTAGAGACAGAAGGTTAATAATATACTGTAGAGAGAGACAGAAGGTTAATAATATACTGTAGAGACAGAAGGATAATAATATACTGTAGAGACAGAAGGATAATAATATACTGTAGAGACAGAAGGATAATAATATACTGTAGAGACAGAAGGATAATAATATACTGTAGAGACAGAAGGATAATAATATACTGTAGAGACAGAAGGATAATAATATACTGTAGAGACAGAAGGATAATAATATACTGTAGAGACAGAAGGATAATAATATACTGTAGAGACAGAAGGATAATAATATACTTAATAATATAGAGACAGAAGGTTAATAATATACTGTAGAGACAGAAGGATAATAATATACTGTAGAGACAGAAGGATAATAATATACTGTAGAGACAGAAGGTTAATAATATACTGTAGAGACAGAAGGATAATAATATACTGTAGAGACAGAAGGTTAATAATATACTGTAGAGACAGAAGGATAATAATATACTGTAGAGACAGAAGGTTAATAATATACTGTAGAGACAGAAGGATAATAATATACTGTAGAGACAGAAGGATAATAATATACTGTAGAGACAGAAGGATAATAATATACTGTAGAGACAGAAGGATAATAATATACTGTAGAGACAGAAGGATAATAATATACTGTAGAGACAGAAGGTTAATAATATACTGTAGAGACAGAAGGTTAATAATATACTGTAGAGACAGAAGGATAATAATATACTGTAGAGACAGAAGGATAATAATATACTGTAGAGACAGAAGGATAATAATATACTGTAGAGACAGAAGGTTAATAATATACTGTAGAGACAGAAGGATAATAATATACTGTAGAGACAGAAGGATAATAATATACTGTAGAGACAGAAGGATAATAATATACTGTAGAGACAGAAGGTTATACTGTAGAACAGAAATAATATACTGTAGAGACAGAAGGATAATAATATACTGTAGAGACAGAGACAGAAGGATAATAATAATATACTGTAGAGACAGAAGGATAATATACTGTAGAGACAGAAGGTTAATAATATACTGTAGAGACAGAAGGATAATAATATACTGTAGAGACAGAAGGATAATAATATACTGTAGAGACAGAAGGTTAATAATATACTGTAGAGACAGAAGGATAATAATATACTGTAGAGACAGAAGGATAATAATATACTGTAGAGACAGAAGGATAATAATATACTGTAGAGACAGAAGGATAAATATACTGTAGAGACAGAAGGATAATAATATACTGTAGAGACAGAAGGTTAATAATATACTGTAGAGACAGAAGGATAATAATATACTGTAGAGACAGAAGGATAATAATATACTGTAGAGACAGAAGGATAATAATATACTGTAGAGACAGAAGGATAATAATATACTGTAGAGACAGAAGGATAATAATATACTGTAGAGACAGAAGGATAATAATATACTGTAGAGACAGAAGGATAATAATATACTGTAGAGACAGAAGGTTAATAATATACTGTAGAGAGAGAAGGTTAATAATATACTGTAGAGACAGAAGGTTAATAATATACTGTAGAGACAGAAGGATAATAATATACTGTAGAGACAGAAGGATAATAATATACTGTAGAGACAGAAGGATAATAATATACTGTAGAGACAGAAGGATAATAATATACTGTAGAGACAGAAGGTTAATAATATACTGTAGAGACAGAAATAATATACTGTAGAGACAGAAGGTTAATAATATACTGTAGAGACAGAAGGATAATAATATACTGTAGAGACAGAAGGATAATAATATACTGTAGAGACAGAAGGATAATAATATACTGTAGAGACAGAAGGATAATAATATACTGTAGAGACAGAAGGTTAATAATATACTGTAGAGACAGAAGGATAATAATATACTGTAGAGACAGAAGGATAATAATATACTGTAGAGACAGAAGGATAATAATATACTGTAGAGACTGTAGAGACAGAAGGATAATAATATACTGTAGAGACAGAAGGATAATAATATACTGTAGAGACAGAAGGATAATAATATACTGTAGAGACAGAAGGATAATAATATACTGTAGAGACAGAAGGATAATAATATACTGTAGAGACAGAAGGTTAATAATATACTGTAGAGACAGAAGGTTAATAATATACTGTAGAGACAGAAGGTTAATAATATACTGTAGAGACAGAAGGTTAATAATATACTGTAGAGACAGATAATAATATACTGTAGAGACAGAAGGATAATAATATACTGTAGAGACAGAAGGATAATAATATACTGTAGAGACAGAAGGATAATAATATACTGTAGAGACAGAAGGTTAATAATATACTGTAGAGACAGAAGGTTAATAATATACTGTAGAGACAGAAGGATAATAATATACTGTAGAGACAGAAGGATAATAATATACTGTAGAGACAGAAGGATAATAATATACTGTAGAGAGAGAAGGATAATAATATACTGTAGAGACAGAAGGTTAATAATATACTGTAGAGACAGAAGGATAATAATATACTGTAGAGAGAGAAGGTTAATAATATACTGTAGAGAGAGACAGAAGGTTAATAATATACTGTAGAGACAGAAGGATAATAATATACTGTAGAGAGAGAAGGTTAATAATATACTGTAGAGACAGAAGGATAATAATATACTGTAGAGAGAGAAGGATAATAATATACTGTAGAGACAGAAGGATAACTGTAGAGACAGAAGGATAATAATATACTGTAGAGACAGAAGGATAATAATATACTGTAGAGACAGAAGGATAATAATATACTGTAGAGACAGAAGGATAATAATATACTGTAGAGAGAGAAGGTTAATAATATACTGTAGAGACAGAAGGATAATAATATACTGTAGAGAGAGAAGGATAATAATATACTGTAGAGACAGAAGGTTAATAATATACTGTAGAGAGAGAAGGTTAATAATATACTGTAGAGAGAGACAGAAGGATAATAATATACTGTAGAGACAGAAGGATAATAATATACTGTAGAGACAGAAGGTTAATAATATACTGTAGAGACAGAAGGATAATAATATACTGTAGAGACAGAAGGTTAATAATATACTGTAGAGACAGAAGGTTAATAATATACTGTAGAGACAGAAGGATAATAATATACTGTAGAGACAGAAGGTTAATAATATACTGTAGAGACAGAAGGATAATAATATACTGTAGAGACAGAAGGATAATAATATACTGTAGAGACAGAAGGATAATAATATACTGTAGAGAGAGAAGGATAATAATATACTGTAGAGACAGAAGGATAATAATATACTGTAGAGACAGAAGGATAATAATATACTGTAGAGACAGAAGATAATAATATACTGTAGAGACAGAGACAGAAGGATAATAATATACTGTAGAGACAGAAGGATAATAATATACTGTAGAGACAGAAGGATAATAATATACTGTAGAGACAGAAGGATAATAATATACTGTAGAGACAGAAGGATAATAATATACTGTAGAGACAGAAGGTTAATAATATACTGTAGAGACAGAAGGATAATAATATACTGTAGAGACAGAAGGATAATAATATACTGTAGAGACAGAAGGATAATAATATACTGTAGAGACAGAAGGTTAATAATATACTGTAGAGACAGAAGGATAATAATATACTGTAGAGACAGAAGGTTAATAATATACTGTAGGATAATAATATACTGTAGAGACAGAAGGATAATAATATACTGTAGAGACAGAAGGATAATAATATACTGTAGAGACAGAAGGATAATAATATACTGTAGAGACAGAAGGATAATAATATACTGTAGAGAGAGAAGGATAATAATATACTGTAGAGACAGAAGGATAATAATATACTGTAGAGACAGAAGGATAATAATATACTGTAGAGACAGAAGGATAATAATATACTGTAGAGACAGAAGGTTAATAATATACTGTAGAGACAGAAGGTTAATAATATACTGTAGAGACAGAAGGATAATAATATACTGTAGAGACAGAAGGATAATAATATACTGTAGAGACAGAAGGATAATAATATACTGTAGAGACAGAAGGTTAATAATATACTGTAGAGACAGAAGGATAATAATATACTGTAGAGACAGAAGGATAATAATATACTGTAGAGAGAGAAGGATAATAATATACTGTAGAGAGAGAAGGATAATAATATACTGTAGAGACAGAAGGATAATAATATACTGTAGAGACTGAAGGATAATAATATACTGTAGAGAGAGAAGGATAATAATATACTGTAGAGACAGAAGGTTAATAATATACTGTAGAGACAGAAGGATAATAATATACTGTAGAGACAGAAGGATAATAATATACTGTAGAGACAGAAGGATAATAATATACTGTAGAGACAGAAGGATAATAATATACTGTAGAGACAGAAGGATAATAATATACTGTAGAGACAGAAGGATAATATATACTGTAGAGACAGAAGGATAATAATATACTGTAGAGACAGAAGGATAATAATATACTGTAGAGACAGAAGGTTAATAATATACTGTAGAGACAGAAGGTTAATAATATACTGTAGAGACAGAAGGATAATAATATACTGTAGAGACAGAAGGTTAATAATATACTGTAGAGAGAGAAGGATAATAATATACTGTAGAGACAGAAGGATAATAATATACTGTAGAGACAGAAGGATAATAATATACTGTAGAGACAGAAGGATAATAATATACTGTAGAGACAGAAGGATAATAATATACTGTAGAGACAGAAGGTTAATAATATACTGTAGAGACAGAAGGATAATAATATACTGTAGAGACAGAAGGTTAATAATATACTGTAGAGACAGAAGGATAATAATATACTGTAGAGACAGAAGGATAATAATATACTGTAGAGACAGAAGGTTAATAATATACTGTAGAGACAGAAGGATAATAATATACTGTAGAGACAGAAGGATAATAATATACTGTAGAGACAGAAGGATAATAATATACTGTAGAGAGAGAAGGATAATAATATACTGTAGAGACAGAAGGTTAATAATATACTGTAGAGACAGAAGGATAGAGACAGAAGGTTAATAATATACTGTAGAGACAGAAGGATAATAATATACTGTAGAGACAGAAGGTTAATAATATACTGTAGAGACAGAAGGATAATAATATACTGTAGAGACAGAAGGATAATAATATACTGTAGAGACAGAAGGATAATAATATACTGTAGAGACAGAAGGATAATAATATACTGTAGAGACAGAAGGATAATAATATACTGTAGAGACAGAAGGATAATAATATACTGTAGAGACAGAAGGATAATAATATACTGTAGAGACAGAAGGTTAATAATATACTGTAGAGACAGAAGGTTAATAATATACTGTAGAGACAGAAGGATAATAATATACTGTAGAGACAGAAGGATAATAATATACTGTAGAGACAGAAGGATAATAATATACTGTAGAGACAGAAGGATAATAATATACTGTAGAGACAGAAGGATAATAATATACTGTAGAGACAGAAGGATAATAATATACTGTAGAGACAGAAGGATAATAATATACTGTAGAGACAGAAGGATAATAATATACTGTAGAGACAGAAGGATAATAATATACTGTAGAGACAGAAGGATAATAATATACTGTAGAGACAGAAGGATAATAATATACTGTAGAGACAGAAGGTTAATAATATACTGTAGAGACAGAAGGTTAATAATATACTGTAAGGTTAATAATATACTGTAGAGAGACAGAAGGATAATAATATACTGTAGAGACAGAAGGATAATAATATACTGTAGAGACAGAAGGTTAATAATATACTGTAGAGACAGAAGGATAATAATATACTGTAGAAGACAGAAGGAGGTTAATAATATACTGTAGAGACAGAAGGATAATAATATACTGTAGAGACAGAAGGTTAATAATATACTGTAGAGAGGATAATAATATACTGTAGACAGAAGGTTAATAATATACTGTAGAGACAGAAGGATAATAATATACTGTAGAGACAGAAGGATAATAATATACTGTAATAATATACTGTAGAGACAGAAGGATAATAATATACTGTAGAGACAGAAGGATAATAATATACTGTAGAGACAGAAGGATAATAATATACTGTATATAATATACTGTAGAGACAGAAGGTTAATAATATACTGTAGAGACAGAAGGATAATAATATACTGTAGAGACAGAAGGATAATAATATACTGTAGAGACAGAAGGATAATAATATACTGTAGAGACAGAAGGATAATAATATACTGTAGAGACAGAAGGATAATAATATACTGTAGAGACAGAAGGATAATAATATACTGTAGAGACAGAAGGTTAATAATATACTGTAGAGACAGAAGGTTAATAATATACTGTAGAGACAGAAGGATAATAATATACTGTAGAGACAGAAGGATAATAATATACTGTAGAGACAGAAGGATAATAATATACTGTAGAGACAGAAGGATAATAATATACTGTAGAGACAGAGACAGAAGGATAATAATATACTGTAGAGACAGAAGGATAATAATATATACTGTAGAGACAGAAGGATAATAATATACTGTAGAGACAGAAGGATAATAATATACTGTAGAGACAGAAGGATAATAATATAGAGACAGAAGGATAATAATATACTGTAGAGACAGAAGGTTAATAATATACTGTAGAGACAGAAGGATAATAATATACTGTAGAGACAGAAGGATAATAATATACTGTAGAGACAGAAGGATAATAATATACTGTAGAGACAGAAGGATAATAATATACTGTAGAGACAGAAGGATAATAATATACTGTAGAGACAGAAGGATAATAATATACTGTAGAGACAGAAGGATAATAATATACTGTAGAGACAGAAGGATAATAATATACTGTAGAGACAGAAGGATAATAATATACTGTAGAGACAGAAGGTTAATAATATACTGTAGAGACAGAAGGATAATAATATACTGTAGAGACAGAAGGATAATAATATACTGTAGAGACAGAAGGATAATAATATACTGTAGAGACAGAAGGTTAATAATATACTGTAGAGACAGAAGGATAATAATATACTGTAGAGACAGAAGGATAATAATATACTGTAGAGACAGAAGGATAATAATATACTGTAGAGACAGAAGGATAATAATATACTGTAGAGACAGAAGGATAATAATATACTGTAGAGACAGAAGGATAATAATATACTGTAGAGACAGAAGGATAATAATATACTGTAGAGACAGAAGGATAATAATATACTGTAGAGACAGAAGGATAATAATATACTGTAGAGACAGAAGGATAATAATATACTGTAGAGACAGAAGGTTAATAATATACTGTAGAGAGAGAAGGTTAATAATATACTGTAGAGACAGAAGGTTAATAATATACTGTAGAGACAGAAGGATAATAATATACTGTAGAGAAGGATAATAATATACTGTAGAGACAGAAGGATAATAATATACTGTAGAGACAGAAGGATAATAATATACTGTAGAGACAGAAGGATAATAATATACTGTAGAGACAGAAGGATAATAATATACTGTAGAGACAGAAGGTTAATAATATACTGTAGAGACAGAAGGATAATAATATACTGTAGAGACAGAAGGATAATAATATACTGTAGAGACAGAAGGATAATAATATACTGTAGAGACAGAGGATAATATACTGTAGAGACAGAAGGATAATAATATACTGTAGAGACAGAAGGTTAATAATATACTGTAGAGACAGAAGGATAATAATATACTGTAGAGACAGAAGGATAATAATATACTGTAGAGACAGAAGGATAATAATATACTGTAGAGACAGAAGGATAATAATATACTGTAGAGACAGAAGGATAATAATATACTGTAGAGACAGAAGGTTAATAATATACTGTAGAGACAGAAGGATAATAATATACTGTAGAGACAGAAGGATAATAATATACTGTAGAGACAGAAGGATAATAATATACTGTAGAGACAGAAGGTTAATAATATACTGTAGAGACAGAAGGATAATAATATACTGTAGAGACAGAAGGTTAATAATATACTGTAGAGACAGAAGGATAATAATATACTGTAGAGACAGAAGGATAATAATATACTGTAGAGACAGAAGGAGAAATAATATACTGTAGAGACAGAAGGTAGAGACAGAAGGATAATAATATACTGTAGAGACAGAAGGATAATAATATACTGTAGAGACAGAAGGATAATAATATACTGTAGAGACAGAAGGTTAATAATATACTGTAGAGACAGAAGGATAATAATATACTGTAGAGACAGAAGGATAATAATATACTGTAGAGACAGAAGGATAATAATATACTGTAGAGACAGAAGGTTAATAATATACTGTAGAGACAGAAGGATAATAATATACTGTAGAGACAGAAGGATAATATAATGAGACAGAAGGTTAATAATATACTGTAGAGACAGAAGGTTAATAATATACTGTAGAGACAGAAGGATAATAATATACTGTAGAGACAGAAGGATAATAATATACTGTAGAGACAGAAGGATAATAATATACTGTAGAGACAGAAGGATAATAATATACTGTAGAGACAGAAGGATAATAATATACTGTAGAGACAGAAGGATAATAATATACTGTAGAGACAGAAGGTTAATAATATACTGTAGAGAAGGATAATAATATACTGTAGAGACAGAAGGTTAATAATATACTGTAGAGACAGGATAATAATAATATACTGTAGAGACAGTTAATAATATACTGTAGAGACAGAAGGATAATAATATACTGTAGAGACAGAAGGATAATAATATACTGTAGAGACAGAAGGATAATAATATACTGTAGAGACAGAAGGATAATAATATACTGTAGAGACAGAAGGATAATAATATACTGTAGAGACAGAAGGATAATAATATACTGTAGAGACAGAAGGATAATAATATACTGTAGAGACAGAAGGATAATAATATACTGTAGAGACAGAAGGATAATAATATACTGTAGAGACAGAAGGATAATAATATACTGTAGAGACAGAAGGATAATAATATACTGTAGAGACAGAAGGATAATAATATACTGTAGAGACAGAAGGATAATAATATACTGTAGAGACAGAAGGATAATAATATACTGTAGAGACAGAAGGATAATAATATACTGTAGAGACAGAAGGATAATAATATACTGTAGAGACAGAAGGATAATAATATACTGTAGAGACAGAAGGATAATAATATACTGTAGAGACAGAAGGATAATAATATACTGTAGAGACAGAAGGATAATAATATACTGTAGAGACAGAAGGATAATAATATACTGTAGAGACAGAAGGATAATAATATACTGTAGAGACAGAAGGATAATAATATACTGTAGAGACAGAAGGATAATAATATACTGTAGAGACAGAAGGTTAATAATATACTGTAGAGACAGAAGGATAATAATATACTGTAGAGACAGAAGGATAATAATATACTGTAGAGACAGAAGGATAATAATATACTGTAGAGACAGAAGGTTAATAATATACTGTAGAGACAGAAGGATAATAATATACTGTAGAGACAGAAGGATAATAATATACTGTAGAGACAGAAGGATAATAATATACTGTAGAGACAGAAGGATAATAATATACTGTAGAGACAGAAGGATAATAATATACTGTAGAGACAGAAGGATAATAATATACTGTAGAGACAGAAGGATAATAATATACTGTAGAGACAGAAGGATAATAATAATAGACAGAATGTAGAGACAGAAGGATAATAATATACTGTAGAGACAGAAGGTTAATAATATACTGTAGAGACAGAAGGATAATAATATACTGTAGAGACAGAAGGATAATAATATACTGTAGAGACAGAAGGTTAATAATATACTGTAGAGACAGAAGGATAATAATATACTGTAGAGACAGAAGGTTAATAATATACTGTAGAGACAGAAGGTTAATAATATACTGTAGAGACAGAAGGTTAATAATATACTGTAGAGACAGAAGGATAATAATATACTGTAGAGACAGAAGGTTAATAATATACTGTAGAGAGAGACAGAAGGTTAATAATATACTGTAGAGACAGAAGGATAATAATATACTGTAGAGACAGAAGGATAATAATATACTGTAGAGACAGAAGGATAATAATATACTGTAGAGACAGAAGGATAATAATATACTGTAGAGACAGAAGGATAATAATATACTGTAGAGACAGAAGGTTAATAATATACTGTAGAGACAGAAGGATAATAATATACTGTAGAGACAGAAGGATAATAATATACTGTAGAGACAGAAGGATAATAATATAAGAGACAGATAATAATATACTGTAGAGACAGAAGGATAATAATATACTGTAGAGACAGAAGGATAATAATATACTGTAGAGACAGAAGGTTAATAATATACTGTAGAGACAGAAGGATAATAATATACTGTAGAGACAGAAGGATAATAATATACTGTAGAGACAGAAGGATAATAATATACTGTAGAGACAGAAGGTTAATAATATACTGTAGAGACAGGAAGGTTAATAATATACTGTAGAGACAGAAGGTTAATAATATACTGTAGAGACAGAAGGATAATAATATACTGTAGAGACAGAAGGATAATAATATACTGTAGAGACAGAAGGATAATAATATACTGTAGAGACAGAAGGATAATAATATACTGTAGAGACAGAAGGATAATAATATACTGTAGAGACAGAAGGATAATAATATACTGTAGAGACAGAGGATAATAATATACTGTAGAGACAGAAGGATAATAATATACTGTAGAGACAGAAGGATAATAATATACTGTAGAGACAGAAGGTTAATAATATACTGTAGAGACAGAAGGATAATAATATACTGTAGAGACAGAAGGATAATAATATACTGTAGAGACAGAAGGTTAATAATATACTGTAGAGACAGAAGGATAATAATATACTGTAGAGACAGAAGGTTAATAATATACTGTAGAGACAGAAGGATAATAATATACTGTAGAGACAGAAGGATAATAATATACTGTAGAGACAGAAGGATAATAATATACTGTAGAGACAGAAGTTAATAATATACTGTTAATAATATACTGTAGAGACAGAAGGATAATAATATACTGTAGAGACAGAAGGTTAATAATATACTGTAGAGACAGAAGGATAATAATATACTGTAGAGACAGAAGGATAATAATATACTGTAGAGACAGAAGGATAATAATATACTGTAGAGACAGAGGATAATAATATACTGTAGAGACAGAAGGTTAATAATATACTGTAGAGACAGAGACAGAAGGATAATAATATACTGTAGAGACAGAAGGATAATAATATACTGTAGAGACAGAAGGATAATAATATACTGTAGAGACAGAAGGATAATAATATACTGTAGAGACAGAAGGATAATAATATACTGTAGAGACAGAAGGTTAATAATATACTGTAGAGACAGAAGGATAATAATATACTGTAGAGACAGAAGGATAATAATATACTGTAGAGAGAGAAGGATAATAATATACTGTAGAGACAGAAGGATAATAATATACTGTAGAAACAGAAGGATAATAATATACTGTAGAGACAGAAGGATAATAATATACTGTAGAGACAGAAGGTTAATAATATACTGTAGAGACAGAAGGTTAATAATATACTGTAGAGACAGAAGGTTAATAATATACTGTAGAGACAGAAGGATAATAATATACTGTAGAGACAGAAGGTTAATAATATACTGTAGAGACAGAAGGTAAGAGACAGAAGGATAATAATATACTGTAGAGACAGAAGGATAATAATATACTGTAGAGACAGAAGGTTAATAATATACTGTAGAGACAGAAGGATAATAATATACTGTAGAGACAGAAGGATAATAATATACTGTAGAGACAGAAGGTTAATAATATACTGTAGAGACAGAAGGATAATAATATACTGTAGAGACAGAAGGATAATAATATACTGTAGAGACAGAAGGAATATACTGTAGAGACAGAAGGATAATAATATACTGTAGAGACAGAAGGATAATAATATACTGTAGAGACAGAAGGATAATAATATACTGTAGAGACAGAAGGATAATAATATACTGTAGAGACAGAAGGTTAATAATATACTGTAGAGACAGAAGGTTAATAATATACTGTAGAGACAGAAGGTTAATAATATACTGTAGAGACAGAAGGTTAATAATATACTGTAGAGACAGAAGGATAATAATATACTGTAGAGACAGAAGGATAATAATATACTGTAGAGACAGAAGGATAATAATATACTGTAGAGACAGAAGGATAATAATATACTGTAGAGACAGAAGGATAATAATATACTGTAGAGACAGAAGGATAATAATATACTGTAGAGACAGAAGGATAATAATATACTGTAGAGACAGAAGGATAATAATATACTGTAGAGACAGAAGGATAATAATATACTGTAGAGACAGAAGGTTAATAATATACTGTAGAGACAGAAGGATAATAATATACTGTAGAGACAGAAGGATAATAATATACTGTAGAGACAGAAGGATAATAATATACTGTAGAGAGACAGAAGGTTAATAATATACTGTAGAGACAGAAGGATAATAATATACTGTAGAGACAGAAGGATAATAATATACTGTAGAGACAGAAGGATAATAATATACTGTAGAGACAGAAGGATAATAATATACTGTAGAGACAGAAGGTTAATAATATACTGTAGAGACAGAAGGATAATAATATACTGTAGAGACAGAAGGATAATAATATACTGTAGAGACAGAGGATAATAATATACTGTAGAGACAGAAGGATAATAATATACTGTAGAGACAGAAGGTTAATAATATACTGTAGAGACAGAAGGATAATAATATACTGTAGAGACAGAAGGATAATAATATACTGTAGAGACAGAAGGTTAATAATATACTGTAGAGACAGAAGGATAATAATAGACAGAAGGATAATAATATACTGTAGAGACAGAAGGATAATAATATACTGTAGAGACAGAAGGATAATAATATACTGTAGAGACAGAAGGTTAATAATATACTGTAGAGACAGAAGGTTAATAATATACTGTAGAGACAGAAGGATAATAATATACTGTAGAGACAGAAGGATAATAATATACTGTAGAGACAGAAGGATAATAATATACTGTAGAGACAGAAGGTTAATAATATACTGTAGAGACAGAAGGATAATAATATACTGTAGAGACAGAAGGTTAATAATATACTGTAGAGACAGAAGGATAATAATATACTGTAGAGACAGAAGGATAATAATATACTGTAGAGACAGAAGGATAATAATATACTGTAGAGACAGAAGGATAATAATATACTGTAGAGACAGAAGGATAATAATATACTGTAGAGACAGAAGGATAATAATATACTGTAGAGACAGAAGGATAATAATATACTGTAGAGACAGAAGGATAATAATATACTGTAGAGACAGAAGGATAATAATATACTGTAGAGACAGAAGGATAATAATATACTGTAGAGACAGAAGGATAATAATATACTGTAGAGACAGAAGGTTAATAATATACTGTAGAGACAGAAGGATAATAATATACTGTAGAGACAGAAGGATAATAATATACTGTAGAGACAGAAGGTTAATAATATACTGTTAATAATATACTGTAGAGACAGAAGGATAATAATATACTGTAGAGACAGAAGGATAATAATATACTGTAGAGACAGAAGGATAATAATATACTGTAGAGACAGAAGGATAATAATATACTGTAGAGACAGAAGGATAATAATATACTGTAGAGACAGAAGGATAATAATATACTGTAGAGACAGAAGGATAATAATATACTGTAGAGACAGAAGGATAATAATATACTGTAGAGACAGAAGGATAATAATATACTGTAGAGACAGAAGGATAATAATATACTGTAGAGACAGAAGGTTAATAATATACTGTAGAGACAGAAGGATAATATACTGTAGAGACAGAAGGATAATAATATACTGTAGAGACAGAAGGATAATAATATACTGTAGAGACAGAAGGATAATAATATACTGTAGAGACAGAAGGATAATAATATACTGTAGAGACAGAAGGATAATAATATACTGTAGAGACAGAAGGATAATAATATACTGTAGAGACAGAAGGATAATAATATACTGTAGAGACAGAAGGTTAATAATATACTGTAGAGACAGAAGGATAATAATATACTGTAGAGACAGAAGGATAATAATATACTGTAGAGACAGAAGGATAATAATATACTGTAGAGACAGAAGGTTAATAATATACTGTAGAGACAGAAGGATAATAATATACTGTAGAGACAGAAGGATAATAATATACTGTAGAGACAGAAGGTTAATAATATACTGTAGAGACAGAAGGATAATAATATACTGTAGAGACAGAAGGATAATAATATACTGTAGAGACAGAAGGATAATAATATACTGTAGAGACAGAAGGATAATAATATACTGTAGAGACAGAAGGATAATAATATATAATAATATACTGTAGAGACAGAAGGATACTATAGAGACAGAAGGATAATAATATACTGTAGAGACAGAAGGATAATAATATACTGTAGAGACAGAAGGATAATAATATACTGTAGAGACAGAAGGATAATAATATACTGTAGAGACAGAAGGATAATAATATACTGTAGAGACAGAAGGATAATAATATACTGTAGAGACAGAAGGATAATATACTGTAGAGACAGAAGGATAATAATATACTGTAGAGACAGAAGGATAATAATATACTGTAGAGACAGAAGGATAATAATATACTGTAGAGACAGAAGGATAATAATATACTGTAGAGACAGAAGGATAATAATATACTGTAGAGACAGAAGGATAATAATATACTGTAGAGACAGAAGGACTGTAGAGACAGAAGGATAATATACTGTAGAGACAGAAGGATAATAATATACTGTAGAGACAGAAGGTTAATAATATACTGTAGAGACAGAAGGATAATAATATACTGTAGAGACAGAAGGATAATAATATACTGTAGAGACAGAAGGTTAATAATATACTGTAGAGACAGAAGGATAATAATATACTGTAGAGACAGAAGGATAATAATATACTGTAGAGACAGAAGGATAATAATATACTGTAGAGAAGAAGGATAATAATATACTGTAGAGACAGAAGGATAATAATATACTGTAGAGACAGAAGGATAATAATATACTGTAGAGAGACAGAAGGATAATAATATACTGTAGAGACAGAAGGATAATAATATACTGTAGAGACAGAAGGATAATAATATACTGTAGAGACAGAAGGTAGAGACAGAAGGATAATAATATACTGTAGAGACAGAGGACAGAAGGATAATAATATACTGTAGAGAGGAGACAGAAGGTAGAGACAGAAGGATAATAATATACTGTAGAGACAGAAGGATAATAATATACTGTAGAGACAGAAGGATAATCATATACTGTAGAGACAGAAGGATAATAATATACTGTAGAGACAGAAGGTTAATAATATACTGTAGAGACAGAAGGATAATAATATACTGTAGAGACAGAAGGATAATAATATACTGTAGAGACAGAAGGATAATAATATACTGTAGAGACAGAAGGATAATAATATACTGTAGAGACAGAAGGATAATAATATACTGTAGAGACAGAAGGATAATAATATACTGTAGAGACAGAAGGATAATAATATACTGTAGAGACAGAAGGATAATAATATACTGTAGAGACAGAAGGATAATAATATACTGTAGAGACAGAAGGATAATAATATACTGTAGAGACAGAAGGATAATAATATACTGTAGAGACAGAAGGATAATAATATAGAGACAGAAGGATAATAATATACTGTAGAGACAGAAGGTTAATAATATACTGTAGAGACAGAAGGATAATAATATACTGTAGAGACAGAAGGTTAATAATATACTGTAGAGACAGAAGGTTAATAATATACTGTAGAGACAGAAGGATAATAATATACTGTAGAGACAGAAGGTTAATAATATACTGTAATAATAATATACTGTAGAGACAGAAGGATAATAATATACTGTAGAGACAGAAGGATAATAATATACTGTAGAGACAGAAGGATAATAATATACTGTAGAGACAGAAGGATAATAATATACTGTAGAGACAGAAGGATAATAATATACTGTAGAGACAGAAGGATAATAATATACTGTAGAGACAGAAGGATAATAATATACTGTAGAGACAGAAGGTTAATAATATACTGTAGAGACAGAAGGTTAATAATATACTGTAGAGACAGAAGGTTAATAATATACTGTAGAGACAGAAGGATAATAATATACTGTACTGTAGAGACAGAAGGATAATAATATACTGTAGAGACAGAAGGATAATAATATACTGTAGAGACAGAAGGATAATAATATACTGTAGAGACAGAAGGATAATAATATACTGTAGAGACAGAAGGTTAATAATATACTGTAGAGACAGAAGGATAATAATATACTGTAGAGACAGAAGGATAATAATACTGTAGAGACAGAAGGATAATAATATACTGTAGAGACAGAAGGTTAATAATATACTGTAGAGACAGAAGTTAATAATATACTGTAGAGACAGAAGGATAATAATATACTGTAGAGACAGAAGGATAATAATATACTGTAGAGACAGAAGGATAATAATATACTGTAGAGACAGAAGGATAATAATATACTGTAGAGACAGAAGGTTAATAATATACTGTAGAGACAGAAGGATAATAATATACTGTAGAGACAGAAGGATAATAATATACTGTAGAGACAGAAGGATAATAATATACTGTAGAGACAGAAGGATAATAATATACTGTAGAGACAGAAGGATAATAATATACTGTAGAGACAGAAGGATAATAATATACTGTAGAGACAGAAGGATAATAATATACTGTAGAGACAGAAGGATAATAATATACTGTAGAGACAGAAGGATAATAATATACTGTAGAGACAGAAGGATAATAATATACTGTAGAGACAGAAGGATAATAATATACTGTAGAGACAGAAGGATAATAATATACTGTAGAGACAGAAGGATAATAATATACTGTAGAGACAGAAGGATAATAATATACTGTAGAGACAGAAGGTTAATAATATACTGTAGAGACAGAAGGATAATAATATACTGTAGAGACAGAAGGATAATAATATACTGTAGAGACAGAAGGATAATAATATACTGTAGAGACAGAAGGAAGAGAGAAGGTTAATAATATACTGTAGAGACAGAAGGATAATAATATACTGTAGAGACAGAAGGTTAATAATATACTGTAGAGACAGAAGGATAATAATATACTGTAGAGACAGAAGGATAATAATATAGAGAGACAGAAGGTTAATAATATACTGTAGAGACAGAAGGATAATAATATACTGTAGAGACAGAAGGATAATAATATACTGTAGAGACAGAAGGATAATAATATACTGTAGAGACAGAAGGATAATAATATACTGTAGAGACAGAAGGTTAATAATATACTGAAGGATAATAATAGACAGAAGGTAATAAATACTGTAGAGACAGAAGGTTAATAATATACTGTAGAGACAGAAGGATAATAATATACTGTAGAGACAGAAGGTTAATAATATACTGTAGAGACAGAAGAAGGATAATAATATATATACTGTAGAGACAGAAGGTTAATAATATACTGTAGAGACAGAAGGATAATAATATACTGTAGAGACAGAAGGATAATAATATACTGTAGAGACAGAAGGTTAATAATATACTGTAGAGACAGAAGGATAATAATATACTGTAGAGACAGAAGGTTAATAATATACTGTAGAGACAGAAGGATAATAATATACTGTAGAGACAGAAGGATAATAATATACTGTAGAGACAGAAGGATAATAATATACTGTAGAGACAGAAGGATAATAATATACTGTAGAGACAGAAGGATAATAATATACTGTAGAGACAGAAGGATAATAATATACTGTAGAGACAGAAGGATAATAATATACTGTAGAGACAGAAGGATAATAATATACTGTAGAGACAGAAGGATAATAATATACTGTAGAGACAGAAGGATAATAATATACTGTAGAGACAGAAGGATAATAATATACTGTAGAGACAGAAGGATAATAATATACTGTAGAGACAGAAGGATAATAATATACTGTAGAGACAGAAGGATAATAATATACTGTAGAGACAGAAGGATAATAATATACTGTAGAGACAGAAGGATAATAATATACTGTAGAGACAGAAGGATAATAATATACTGTAGAGACAGAAGGATAATAATATACTGTAGAGACAGAAGGATAATAATATACTGTAGAGACAGAAGGATAATAATATACTGTAGAGACAGAAGGATAATAATATACTGTAGAGACAGAAGGATAATAATATACTGTAGAGACAGAAGGATAATAATATACTGTAGAGACAGAAGGATAATAATATACTGTAGAGACAGAAGGATAATAATATACTGTAGAGACAGAAGGATAATAATATACTGTAGAGACAGAAGGATAATAATATACTGTAGAGACAGAAGGATAATAATATACTGTAGAGACAGAAGGATAATAATATACTGTAGAGACAGAAGGATAATAATATACTGTAGAGACAGAAGGATAATAATATACTGTAGAGACAGAAGGTTAATAATATACTGTAGAGACAGAAGGTTAATAATATACTGTAGAGACAGAAGGATAATAATATACTGTAGAGACAGAAGGATAATAATATACTGTAGAGACAGAAGGATAATAATATACTGAGAGACAGATAATAATATACTGTAGAGACAGAAGGATAATAATATACTGTAGAGACAGAAGGATAATAATATACTGTAGAGACAGAAGGATAATAATATACTGTAGAGACAGAAGGATAATAATATACTGTAGAGACAGAAGGATAATAATATACTGTAGAGACAGAAGGATAATAATATACTGTAGAGACAGAAGGTTAATAATATACAGAAGAAGGATAATAATATACTGTAGAGACAGAAGGATAATAATATACTGTAGAGACAGAAGGATAATAATATACTGTAGAGACAGAAGGATAATAATATACTGTAGAGACAGAAGGTTAATAATATACTGTAGAGACAGAAGGATAATAATATACTGTAGAGACAGAAGGATAATAATATACTGTAGAGACAGAAGGTTAATAATATACTGTAGAGACAGAAGGTTAATAATATACTGTAGAGACAGAAGGATAATAATATACTGTAGAGACAGAAGGTTAATAATATACTGTAGAGACAGAAGGTTAATAATATACTGTAGAGACAGAAGGTTAATAATATACTGTAGAGACAGAAGGATAATAATATACTGTAGAGACAGAAGGTTAATAATATACTGTAGAGACAGAAGGATAATAATATACTGTAGAGACAGAAGGATAATATACTGTAGAGACAGAAGGATAATAATATACTGTAGAGAGAAGGATAATAATATACTGTAGAGACAGAAGGATAATAATATACTGTAGAGACAGAAGGATAATAATATACTGTAGAGACAGAAGGATAATAATATACTGTAGAGACAGAAGGTTAATAATATACTGTAGAGACAGAAGGATAATAATATACTGTAGAGACAGAAGGATAATAATATACTGTAGAGACAGAAGGATAATAATATACTGTAGAGAGAGAAGGATAATAAAATACTGTAGAGACAGAAGGATAATAATATACTGTAGAGAGAGAAGGATAATAATATACTGTAGAGACAGAAGGATAATAATATACTGTAGAGAGAGACAGAAGGTTAATAAAATACTGTAGAGACAGAAGGATAATAATATACTGTAGAGACAGAAGGATAATAAATATAGAGACAGAAGGATAATAATATACTGTAGACAGAAGGATAATAATATACTGTAGAGACAGAAGGATAATAATATACTGTAGAGACAGAAGGATAATAATATACTGTAGAGACAGAAGGATAATAATATACTGTAGAGACAGAAGGATAATAATATACTGTAGAGACAGAAGGATAATAATATACTGTAGAGACAGAAGGATAATAATATACTGTAGAGACAGAAGGTTAATAATATACTGTAGAGACAGAAGGATAATAATATACTGTAGAGACAGAAGGATAATAATATACTGTAGAGACAGAAGGATAATAATATACTGTAGAGACAGAAGGATAATAATATACTGTAGAGACAGAAGGATAATAATATACTGTAGAGACAGAAGGTTAATAATATACTGTAGAGACAGAAGGATAATAATAATAGAGACAGAAGGATAATAATATACTGTAGAGACAGAAGGATAATAATATACTGTAGAGACAGAAGGATAATAATATACTGTAGAGACAGAAGGATAATAATATACTGTAGAGACAGAAGGATAATAATATACTGTAGAGACAGAAGGATAATAATATACTGTAGAGACAGAAGGATAATAATATACTGTAGAGACAGAAGGTTAATAATATACTGTAGAGACAGAAGGTTAATAATATACTGTAGAGACAGAAGGATAATAATATACTGTAGAGACAGAAGGATAATAATATACTGTAGAGACAGAAGGATAATAATATACTGTAGAGACAGAAGGTTAATAATATACTGTAGAGAGACAGAAGGATAATAATATACTGTAGAGACAGAAGGTTAATAATATACTGTAGAGACAGAAGGATAATAATATACTGTAGAGACAGAAGGTTAATAATATACTGTAGAGACAGAAGGATAATAATATACTGTAGAGACAGAAGGTTAATAATATACTGTAGAGAGAGAAGGATAATAATATACTGTAGAGACAGAAGGTTAATAATATACTGTAGAGACAGAAGGATAATAATATACTGTAGAGACAGAAGGTTAATAATATACTGTAGAGAGAGAAGGATAATAATATACTGTAGAGACAGAAGGATAATAATATACTGTAGAGACAGAAGGATAATAATATACTGTAGAGACAGAAGGATAGGATAATATACTGTAGAGACAGAAGGATAATACTGTAGAGACAGAAGGATAATAATATACTGTAGAGACAGAAGGATAATAATATACTGTAGAGACAGAAGGATAATAATATACTGTAGAGACAGAAGGATAATAATATACTGTAGAGACAGAAGGTTAATAATATACTGTAGAGACAGAAGGATAATAATATACTGTAGAGACAGAAGGATAATAATATACTGTAGAGACAGAAGGATAATAATATACTGTAGAGACAGAAGGTTAATAATATACTGTAGAGACAGAAGGATAATAATATACTGTAGAGACAGAAGGATAATAATATACTGTAGAGACAGAAGGTTAATAATATACTGTAGAGACAGAATAATAATAATATACTGTAGAGACAGAAGGATAATAATATACTGTAGAGACAGAAGGTTAATAATATACTGTAGAGACAGAAGGATAATAATATACTGTAGAGACAGAAGGATAATAATATACTGTAGAGACAGAAGGATAATAATATACTGTAGAGACAGAAGGTTAATAATATACTGTAGAGACAGAAGGATAATAATATACTGTAGAGACAGAAGGTTAATAATATACTGTAGAGACAGAAGGATAATAATATACTGTAGAGACAGAAGGATAATAATATACTGTAGAGACAGAAGGATAATAATATACTGTAGAGACAGAAGGTTAATAATATACTGTAGAGACAGAAGGATAATAATATACTGTAGAGACAGAAGGATAATAATATACTGTAGAGACAGAAGGTTAATAATATACTGTAGAGACAGAAGGATAATAATATACTGTAGAGACAGAAGGTTAATAATATACTGTAGAGACAGAAGGATAATAATATACTGTAGAGACAGAAGGATAATAATATACTGTAGAGACAGAAGGTTAATAATATACTGTAGAGACAGAAGGTTAATAATATACTGTAGAGACAGAAGGATAATAATATACTGTAGAGACAGAAGGTTAATAATATACTGTAGAGACAGAAGGTTAATAATATACTGTAGAGACAGAAGGATAATAATATACTGTAGAGACAGAAGGTTAATAATATACTGTAGAGACAGAAGGATAATAATATACTGTAGAGACAGAAGGATAATAATATACTGTAGAAGATAATAATATACAGAAGGATAATAATATACTGTAGAGACAGAAGGTTAATAATATACTGTAGAGACAGAAGGATAATAATATACTGTAGAGACAGAAGGATAATAATATACTGTAGAGACAGAAGGATAATAATATACTGTAGAGACAGAAGGATAATAATATACTGTAGAGACAGAAGGATAATAATATACTGTAGAGACAGAAGGATAATAATATACTGTAGAGACAGAAGGATAATAATATACTGTAGAGACAGAAGGTTAATAATATACTGTAGAGACAGAAGGATAATAATATACTGTAGAGACAGAAGGATAATAATATACTGTAGAGACAGAAGGATAATAATATACTGTAGAGACAGAAGGTTAATAATATACTGTAGAGACAGAAGGATAATAATATACTGTAGAGACAGAAGGATAATAATATACTGTAGAGACAGAAGGATAATAATATACTGTAGAGACAGAAGGATAATAATATACTGTAGAGACAGAAGGATAATAATATACTGTAGAGACAGAAGGATAATAATATACTGTAGAGACAGAAGGATAATAATATACTGTAGAGACAGAAGGATAATAATATACTGTAGAGACAGAAGGTTAATAATATACTGTAGAGACAGAAGGATAATAATATACTGTAGAGACAGAAGGATAATAATATACTGTAGAGAGAGAAGGATAATAATATACTGTAGAGACAGAAGGATAATAATATACTGTAGAGACAGAAGGTTAATAATATACTGTAGAGACAGAAGGATAATAATATACTGTAGAGACAGAAGGATAATAATATACTGTAGAGACAGAAGGATAATAATATACTGTAGAGAGAGAAGGATAATAAAATACTGTAGAGACAGAAGGATAATAATATACTGTAGAGACAGAAGGTTAATAATATACTGTAGAGACAGAAGGATAATAATATACTGTAGAGACAGAAGGATAATAATACTGTAGAGACAGAAGGTTAATAATATTTTTACTGTGAAAGACAGAAGGATAATAATATACTGTAGAGACAGAAGGATAATAATATACTGTAGAGACAGAAGGATAATAATATACTGTAGAGACAGAAGGATAATAATATACTGTAGAGACAGAAGGATAATAATATACTGTAGAGACAGAAGGTTAATAATATACTGTAGAGACAGAAGGATAATAATATACTGTAGAGACAGAAGGTTAATAATATACTGTAGAGACAGAAGGATAATAATATACTGTAGAGACAGAAGGTTAATAATATACTGTAGAGACAGAAGGATAATAATATACTGTAGAGACAGAAGGATAATAATATACTGTAGAGACAGAAGGATAATAATATACTGTAGAGACAGAAGGATAATAATATACTGTAGAGACAGAAGGATAATAATATACTGTAGAGACAGAAGGATAATAATATACTGTAGAGACAGAAGGATAATAATATACTGTAGAGACAGAAGGATAATAATATACTGTAGAGAGAGAAGGATAATAAAATACTCTATTTTTACAGTGAAAGATAGTGCGTGTGGATCGCTCTCTTTCTCTCTCTGTCAGTGTGTGTGTGTGTGTGTGTGTGTGTGTGTGTGTGTGTGTGTGTGTGTGTGTGTGTGTGTGTGTGTGTGTGTGTGTGTGCACGTGGCATTCATTCACTCTAAAAACATCAACACTCCAAGTCCCCGCAGACTGCCGTTTAACACTCCCCGGTAATCATGGGAATTTTCTCCCCTTCCCTAGCGGGGTACTCTCCCCTCCACTCCTCTCTCCTCCGTGCTGGGGCCTACCAGATCCCTGCATGCTGGGGCCTAAAATCCCCTGCGCGGTGGGGCCCTCAGAATCCAATAGAAGTGCTTTTATCCCCTGAAGATACAGTACAAATCATCATTGGTTTTATCTCAGCTGGGGTTGTCACTTTTCTCAATGAGCTTAGTCCTTCTCACCGCTGTCTGTCAGGGCCCTGTGTTCTCACACGCACACAAACACACAGCAACGCACACACGCCTGCACGGTCCCGTTCGACACCCCTTCTCTCATCTCTTCTCCTCTCTTCTTCTCTGTTCTCCTCCTCTATCCCCTCTCTCCTCCCATCTCCACCAGGACCGACACACCTCCTCTCTTCTCCTCCTCTCTCCTCCCATCTCCACCAGGACCGACACCCCTCCTCTCATCTCCACCAGGACCGACACCCCTCCTCTCATCTCCACCAGGACTGACACACCTCCTGTCTTCTCCTCCATCCTCTCTCTCCTCCCATCTCCACCAGGACCGACACCCCTCCTCTCATCTCCACCAGGACTGACACCCATCCTCTCTTCTCTCTTCTCCTGTTGGAGTCTAGCTCCTTTCCCTCTCCTGTCTTTGTTCTCTAGGGGTGAGGAAGGAGGGATTAAGGAGGGAGGGAAGTAGGAGGGGAGGAACGCGGGAGGACACTGGTTTCGTTCCAAGTTTACCTCCGCTCTTCCGCCACTTGTCTTTGGGCCAGGTCGACATACTGAGAGGAGGAACGTGTGTGTGTGTTTGTGTATGTGTTTCATTCGTGAGGTCTTTTAGGATGGAATGTGCCAAATCTGCTGCCATCAGTATGCAAATTGGTGTTTGCTTGTGTTTGTGTGTGTGTGTGGGCATGCGTGCGTGCGTGTGTGTGTGTGTTCTGGCTTCAGCCAAGTCAGGGGAGGATGGAAGAAGCATCAAATACTGTGCAAGGCCCCCTCTAAATACATCTCTGGAGAATAGATGCTTGGGTTCATAAAAGTTGCTCTATTAGGTGGGGTGTGTGTGTGCTAGTTATATTGAATTCGTATAATTATGGGATTTGGGCTTTATGTTTTTCTTTCTCTCTTACCTCATATTGTACTCTGCACTACGACTCCTTAAGGACCCATTCATGTATTCCAAGTACCAGTGCTTTCCTCCTTCAATAAAGAGAACCCTTCGCTCTCTACATAAAAACCCCTTACATTTTGATAGCTCCTCTCCTCTCCTCTCCTCTCCTCTCCTCTCCTCTCTCTCCCTCTCCTCCTCTACCATTCAGAGCAGGATAGCTCCTCTCCTCTCTCTCTCCTCTCCTCTCCTCTCCATTCCTCTCTCTTCTCTAGCTCTCTCTCTTCTCTTCTCTCTTCTCTCTCTTCTCTTCTCTCTCTCTTCTCTCTCTTCTCTCTCTCCTCATCTCTCCTCTCCTCTCCTCTCTACCATTCAGAGCAGGATAGCTCCTCTCCTCTCCTCTCCTCTCCTCTCCTCTCCTCTCCTCTCCTCTCCTCTCCTCTCCTCTCTCTCCTCTCCTCTCCTCTCCTCTCTACCATTCAGAGTAGGATAGCTCCTCTCCTCCTCTCCTCTCCTCTCCTCTCCCCTCTCTCCTCTCCTCTACCTCCTCTCCTCTCCTCTCCTCCTCTCCTCTCTTCTCTCTCCTCTCTCTCTCTCTCCTCTCCTCTCCTCTCCTCTCCTCTCCTCTCCTCTCCTCTCTACCATTCAGAACAGGATAGCTCCCTCTCCTCTCCCTCTCCTCTCCTCTCCTCTCCTCTCCTCTCCTCTCCTCTCCTCTCCTCTCCTCTCCTCTCCTCTCCTCTCCTCTCTACCATTCAGAGCAGGATAGCTCCTCTCCTCTCCATTCTCCTCCTCTCCTCCTCTCTCTCCTCTCCTCTCCTCTCCTCTCCTCTCCTCTCCTCTCCTCTCCTCTCCTCTCCTCTCCTCTCCTCTCTACCATTCAGAACAGGTAAAGAAAGAGCTGTAGGTCTAAAATATTAAAGAGCCAGTCGGTAAAACCTTCCTGACAAATTAAAAAGTAATTAATGTTTCTACCTTTAATGCACAGACCTGGCTGTCTGGGAGTCCGCAGCTTGACTGGGCCTCTCTCTCCCCCTCGATCTCTGTCTCTTAATGCTCAGTCTGGGTCCCTATCTACCTACATACCTGGTAAGTGGTGTTTGTATCCACCAGCCCATATTAAAGTGTGACTGCCACTACCCAAGGAGCCACCAGCCCATATTAAAGTGTGACTGCCACTACCCAAGGAGCCACCAGCCCATATTAAAGTGTGACTGTGACTACCCAAGGAGCCACCAGCCCATATTAAAGTGTGACTGTGACTACCCAAGGAGCCACCAGCCCATATTAAAGTCTGACTGCCACTACCCAAGGAGCCACCAGCCCATATTAAAGTGTGACTGCCACTACCCAAGGAGCCACCAGCCCCACTACCCAGGAGCCACCAGCCCATATTAAAGTGTGACTGTGACTACCCAAGGAGCCACCAGCCCATATTAAAGTGTGACTGTGACTACCCAAGGAGCCACCAGCCCATATTAAAGTGTGACTGTGACTACCCAAGGAGCCACCAGCCCATATTAAAGTGTGACTGTGACTACCCAAGGAGCCACCAGCCCATATTAAAGTGTGACTGTGACTACCCAAGGAGCCACCAGCCCATATTAAAGTGTGACTGTGACTACCCAAGGAGCCACCAGCCCATATTAAAGTGTATTAAAGTGTGACTGTGACTACCCAAGGAGCCACCAGCCCATATTAAAGTGTGACTGTGACTACCCAAGGAGCCACCAGCCCATATTAAAGTGTGACTGTGACTACCCAAGGAGCCACCAGCCCATATTAAAGTGTGACTGTGACTACCCAAGGAGCCACCAGCCCATATTAAAGTGTGACTGTGACTACCCAAGGAGCCACCAGCCCATATTAAAGTGTGACTGTGACTACCCAAGGAGCCACCAGCCCATATTAAAGTGTGACTGTGACTACCCAAGGAGCCACCAGCCCATATTAAAGTGTGAGACTACCCAAGGAGCCACCAGCCCATATTAAAGTGTGACTGTGACTACCCAAGGAGCCACCAGCCCATATTAAAGTGTGACTGTGACTACCCAAGGAGCCACCAGCCCATATTAAAGTGTGACTGTGACTACCCAAGGAGCCACCAGCCCATATTAAAGTGTGACTGTGACTACCCAAGGAGCCACCAGCCCATATTAAAGTGTGACTGTGACTACCCAAGGAGCCACCAGCCCATATTAAAGTGTGACTGTGACTACCCAAGGAGCCACCCAGCCCATATTAAAGTGTGACTGTGACTACCCAAGGAGCCACCAGCCCATATTAAAGTGTGACTGTGACTACCCAAGGAGCCACCAGCCCATATTAAAGTGTGACTGTGACTACCCAAGGAGCCACCAGCCCATATTAAAGTGTGACTTGACTACCCAAGGAGCCACCAGCCCATATTAAAGTGTGACTGTGACTACCCAAGGAGCCACCAGCCCATATTAAAGTGTGACTGTGACTACCCAAGGAGCCACCAGCCCATATTAAAGTGTGACTGTGACTACCCAAGGAGCCACCAGCCCATGATTACCCAAGGAGCCACCAGCCCATATTAAAGTGTGACTGTGACTACCCAAGGAGCCACCAGCCCATATTAAAGTGTGACTGTGACTACCCAAGGAGCCACCAGCCCATATTAAAGTGTGACTGTGACTACCCAAGGAGCCACCAGCCCATATTAAAGTGTGACTGTGACTACCCAAGGAGCCACCAGCCCATATTAAAGTGTGACTGTGACTACCCAAGGAGCCACCAGCCCATATTAAAGTGTGACTGTGACTACCCAAGGAGCCACCAGCCCATATTAAAGTGTGACTGTGACTACCCAAGGAGCCACCAGCCCATATTAAAGTGTGACTGTGACTACCCAAGGAGCCACCAGCCCATATTAAAGTGTGACTGTGACTACCCAAGGAGCCACCAGCCCATATTAAAGTGTGACTGTGACTACCCAAGGAGCCACCAGCCCATATTAAAGTGTGACTGTGACTACCCAAGGAGCCACCAGCCCATATTAAAGTGTGACTGTGACTACCCAAGGAGCCACCAGCCCATATTAAAGTGTGACTGTGACTACCCAAGGAGCCACCAGCCCATATTAAAGTGTGACTGTGACTACCCAAGGAGCCACCAGCCCATATTAAAGTGTGACTGTGACTACCCAAGGAGCCACCAGCCCATATTAAAGTGTGACTGTGACTACCCAAGGAGCCACCAGCCCATATTAAAGTGTGACTGTGACTACCCAAGGAGCCACCAGCCCATATTAAAGTGTGACTGTGACTACCCAAGGAGCCACCAGCCCATATTAAAGTGTGACTGTGACTACCCAAGGAGCCACCAGCCCATATTAAAGTGTGACTGTGACTACCCAAGGAGCCACCAGCCCATATTAAAGTGTGACTGTGACTACCCAAGGAGCCACCAGCCCATATTAAAGTGTGACTGTGACTACCCAAGGAGCCACCAGCCCATATTAAAGTGTGACTGTGACTACCCAAGGAGCCACCAGCCCATATTAAAGTGTGACTGTGACTACCCAAGGAGCCACCAGCCCATATTAAAGTGTGACTGTGACTACCCAAGGAGCCACCAGCCCATATTAAAGTGTGACTGTGACTACCCAAGGAGCCACCAGCCCATATTAAAGTGTGACTGTGACTACCCAAGGAGCCACCAGCCCATATTAAAGTGTGACTGTGACTACCCAAGGAGCCACCAGCCCATATTAAAGTGTGACTGTGACTACCCAAGGAGCCACCAGCCCATATTAAAGTGTGACTGTGCCACCAGCCCATATTAAAGTGTGACTGTGACTACCCAAGGAGCCACCAGCCCATATTAAAGTGTGACTGTGACTACCCAAGGAGCCACCAGCCCATATTAAAGTGTGACTGTGACTACCCAAAGGAGCCACCAGCCCATATTAAAGTGTGACTGTGACTACCCAAGGAGCCACCAGCCCATATTAAAGTGTGACTGTGACTACCCAAGGAGCCACCAGCCCATATTAAAGTGTGACTGTGACTACCCAAGGAGCCACCAGCCCATATTAAAGTGTGACTGTGACTACCCAAGGAGCCACCAGCCCATATTAAAGTGTGACTGTGACTACCCAAGGAGCCACCAGCCCATATTAAAGTGTGACTGTGACTACCCAAGGAGCCACCAGCCCATATTAAAGTGTGACTGTGACTACCCAAGGAGCCACCAGCCCATATTAAAGTGTGACTGTGACTACCCAAGGAGCCACCAGCCCATATTAAAGTGTGACTGTGACTACCCAAGGAGCCACCAGCCCATATTAAAGTGTGACTGTGACTACCCAAGGAGCCACCAGCCCATATTAAAGTGTGACTGTGACTACCCAAGGAGCCACCAGCCCATATTAAAGTGTGACTGTGACTACCCAAGGAGTCACCAGCCCCATATTAAAGTGTGACTGCCATACAGCCTAAAACTCCAGATCAACCAGCCCACATTGCTTTACTGTTTTTAGCAAGGAGCACCAGCCCATATTAAAGTGTGACTTCCACCTCACCCCAACTTCCTAATAGACCTGGGTTCAAATAGTGATTTGAAATAATGCCACCAGTTCTATTAGCTGTGACTGATTGATCTTGCCTGTTGCGATGGAACCAATAGCCCATAAAAGTCTTAACCCCACCCATCTGGGCACCAGCCCAGGCTCAAGCAAAACACTGAAAGTATTTGAAAGATTTCAAACAGTATTTGAACCCGGGCCTACCTACCCAGCCAATACAGCATATTTTATTTAGGTGCTGTGACTGTGACTCCACCACTCTGGGCCACTCTGTAGCTCTGTTAAAGTGTGATTTTCCACCCGCAGCCTTTTAGAAGGTCATTAAAGTACCTGACAGTGAGTACATATTAAAGTGTGGTACCCAAGCCACCAGATCTAGCCATATTATTACCCATGATACCCAAGGAGCCACCAGCCCATTTAAGTGGGAGGCGGGGGTGACTTAATAATGAAGCCTTTACCTGCGTATATACTAATGTTTCCTTAGCATATCAGCAGACCAGCCCAAACAGGTTGACTGTGAAAACATTAAGAGCCACCAGCCCAAATGTAACCTATATCAACGTGTTAGCTCCATATCAAGTGTGACTGTGACTATCAACGGAGCCACCCCATATCAACAGTGTGACTGTGATATCAACGAGCCACCAGCCCATATCAAGTGTGACTGTGACTATCAACGAGCCACCAGCCCATATCAAGTGTGACTGTGACTACCCAAGGAGTTACCAGCCCATATCAACGTGTGACCCTATATCAACGTGCCACCCCATATTAAAGTGTGACTGTGATATCAAGGAGCCACCAGCCCATATCAAATGTGACTGTGACTACCCAAGGAGTTAACCTAAAACAGCGTGTTACCCTATATCAAATGTTACCCTATATCAATGTGTTAACCTATATCATCATAAGTGTGTTAACCAAGGAGTCACCAGCCCATATTAAAGTATTTTGTGTTTTTCTTCATGTATTGGGTCAGGCCAGTGGTGTGGCATGGAGCCACCAGCCCATATTGTGTGACTGTGTTTTGTCTTGGGGCCACCAGCCCATATGTATGTATTTGACTGTGACTAGCTAGTGGAGCCACCAGCCCATTTATGGTGTGACTGTGAGTGGTTCTCAATCAGAGCCACCAGGTGTTTAAAGTGTGACTCTGATTGGGAACCATATTTAGCCACCAGCCCATATTAAAGTTTGACTGTGATTGTCCTTAGTGTCTTGATGTCCTTAGTCTGTGTGACTGTGACTACCAGTTAAGGCCACCAGCCCATACGTTTATTGTTTTGTAGAGTTTGTGTTTTGGATTCGCCCATGTTACGTGTGTGTGATTAAACATGCCACCAGCCCATATTAAAGTGCAGTTTGGTCCAACAGCCCTTCACCCATGAAAACCGTGACACCTATATCAACGTGTTAACTTATATCAACGTGTTACTCTATATCAACGTGTTAGCCACCACCCCATATTAACGTGTGACCCTGATATCAACGAGCCACCAGCCCTATATCAACATGTTACCCCATATCAACGTGTTACCCTATATCAACATGTTACCCATATTAACGTGTTAACTTATATCAACATGTTACCAGCCCATATCAACGTGTTACCCTATATCCCGAGTTAAGCCCATATTCAACATGTTACCCAATATCAACGTGTTACCCATATCAACGTGTGACTTGATACCCAACGTGCCAAGCTTATATTAACGTGTTACCCTGATATCAACGTGTTACCCTATATCAACGTGTTACCCTATATCAACGTGCCACCCTATATCAACGTGTGACTGTGATACCCAACGAGCCACCAGCTTATATCAACGTGTTACTGTGACTATCAACGAGCCACAGCCTATATCAACGTGTGACTGTGATATCAACGTGTTACAGCCCATATCAACGTGTTACCCTGATATCAACGTGTTACCCTATATCAACGTGTTAGCCCATATTAACTTATATCAACATGTTAACTTATATCAACGTGTTAATGAAAATGTGACTTGATATACCTGCGTAGAACTCACCCAGACATCATTCAGAAGTTTTGCCAGTTGAAAAGTGTGCTGTGGACACCCAAGGAGCCATTGTCCATTCCGTGGTTCCTTGACATTTTCCTTGACATTTTTGTTTAATCAAATGTCAACTTTTTTAAATACATTTTTTAAGAGATATTGTATTGATCATCAAGAGAAGACTTGTTTAAGAGATATTGTGTTGATCATCAAGAGAATGCTTGTTTAACAGATATTGTATTGATCATCAAAGCAAAACATAATTAAAGTCAGACTGTGAATCAAATATAGACTTTATATGATCAATTGTTTATTGTCACGACTTCCTCCAGTCGGCTCCTCTCCTTGTTGGGGCAGGTATTAAAGCGGTGACGTCACCGGCTTTCTAGTCATCTTTATTAATGTCACTACTTCCTCCGAGTCACCAGCCTCTCCTTGTTGGGGCTCAAGCCACCAGTGTTCAGCGGTCGACCCGAGCCACCACCGTGCTTTCTAGTCATCTTTATTAATGTCACTGTGACTACCCAACCACCAGCCCATATTAAAGTCGACTGTGACTACCCCTCCAGCCCTTGTTGGGGACTGGCGTTCAGTGGTCGATGTCGCCGGCTTTCTAGTCATCTTTATTAATGTCACAGACTTTAAGTCGGCTCCCTCCTTGTTGGGGCGGTGTTAGCGGTCGACGTCACCGGCTTTCTAGTCATCTTTATTAATGTCACGACTTCCTCCAAGTCGGTTCCTTGTATGGGGCGGTGTTCACGGTCGATGTCACCGGCTTTCTAGTCATCTTTATTAATGTCACGACTTCCCCTGGTATCGGCGTGTTAACCTATACAACATTTACATTTAAGTCATTTAGCAGACGCTCTTACCAGAGCTATTTTATCAGGTGGTGCATTACCTTATGACATCCAGTGGAACAGCCACTTTACAATAGTGCATCTAAATCTTTTAAGGGGGGTGAGAAGGATTACTTTATCCTATCCTAGGTATTCCTTAAAGAGGTGGGGTTTCAGGTGTCTCCGGAAGGTGGTGATTGACTCCCGCTGTCCTGGCGTGTGAGGAGTTTGTTCCACCATTGGGGGCCAGAGCAGCGAACAGTTTTGAATGGGCTGAGCGGGAACTGTACTTCCTCAGTGGTAGGGAGTGCGAGCAGGCCAGAGGTGGATGAATGCAGTGCCCTTGTTTGGGTGTAGGGCCTGATCAGAGCCTAGGTCTTGATGTTCCCCCACATGCTGTTAGGGCAAGCACCATGGTCTTGATTTCAAGCGGATTTTTCAACTGGAAGCCAGTGGAGATATTTTTTTAGGAGCGGTGTTACCCTATGAGAGAACTTGGGCCTCTCCTGAACTCAGTTAATGCAGGTATTTTGCAGTTGTAGGGGTTTAATGGCACAGGCAGGGAGCCCAGCCAACAGCGTGTTACCATATCAGACGGGACCCTATATCAAGTGCCTGGATTACCTGCTATATCAACGTGTTCCTATCATGTGAGGCAGGTTAACTATATCGGATGTTAACCTATATAGAGCATGAACCTACAGGAACGTGTTACCCTATATCAACGTGTTACCCTATATCAAGGGTGTTACCCATATCACGTGTTACCCTATATCAAGGTTCTTACGCTCTGGGAAGGACACATATGGAGTTGTCAACCGTGATGGCGAGACCATTTAACGGGCATGTTTTCCCGGGAGGTTTTTACCGTATTCCGAGGTTCAGCTTGAGGTGGTTATCCGTATCACACTGTTATGTCTGCCAGACATGCAAGATGCAGGTGTTTTCGCCACCTGGTCATCAACCAAGGGGGCAGGAGAAGATGAATCGTGTGTATGTTTTAGCAATGAGTTTAGGAGAGACCATGTGAGGTTATGACAGAGCTAATGACTTGGTGTTAGCGTGAATAGGAGAGGTGCCTAGAACAGAGGCCTGGGGGAACCATGGTGAGAGCACGTGGTGAGGAGACAGATTCTTGCCACGCCACCTGATAGGAGCGACCTGTCAAGGTAGGACACCAATCAAGCACCCTATATCGGATTGCCCAACTCGGAGAGGGTGGACCCTAGGATCTGATTTCACAGTATCGAAGGCAGTTTACCTAGAATGATCAGAGGACATGAGAGTTAGGTTTAGCAGTTTTTAGCGCCTCCGTGATACATCAGAAGACAGTCTCAGTTGAATACTAGTCTTGAAACCTGACTGTTTGGATCAACGTGTTCATTCAGAGAGATGCGGGAGAGCTGGCCAATCAACGTGTTATTGTATCTGATTTCAACGAGTTAGCTATATCAAGGGTTACTGGTCAACGTGTTAACTTGATATCAACGGATGAAAATGTGATTAATTTTTCAGAAGGGGTGCAGACATCATTCCTCAGTTGAAAAGAAGAAGTGGACACCCATTGTCCATTCCGTGATTCCTTGAGTTCCTTGAGCATTTTTTGGTACCATCAAAGGGAAATAGGTTTAAGAGAATTGTATTGTCTCAAGAGAAGACTTGTTTAAGGGATATTGTGTTGATCATCAAGAGAATGCTTGTTTAACAGATATTGTATTGATCATCAAAGCAAAACATAACTAAAGTCAGAGGTGGGCAGACTTTATGCGACTTCCTCTGATCAACTGTTTATTGTCACGCAAGATTTCATCTGGAGAGAGAGGGGCTCCTCTCCACAGGGCAGTGTGAGCAGAACCAGCGGTGTCGTTTGACTTAGCAAACGAGGATCGGATGTCTAGTCATCTTTATTTTCAAAATTTGAGTCGGCTCATCTCCTTGTTGGGACGGTGTTCAGCGGTCGACATCACCGGCTTTCTAGTCATCTTTATTAATGTCAAGACTTCCAAAAGAGCTCCTCTCCTTGTTGGGGCGGGTTCAGCGGTCGCATCATGCTTTTAGTCATCTTTATTAATGTCATGAAAGTGGCTCCTCTCCTTTTGGGCGGTGCAGAGACAGAGGAGTCATCTTTATTAATGTCATGACTTCCGAGGAGTCGGCTCCTCTCCTTGTTTGGGCGGTGTTCAGCGGTCGGCGTCACCGGCTTTCTAGTCATCTTTATTAATGTCCGACTTCATCCGGCTGGCTCCTCTCCTTGTTTGGGCGGTGTTCAGCGGTCGACGTCACCGGCTTTCTAGCCATCGCCGCTCCATTTTTCATGTATCCATTTGTTTTGTCTTGTTCCCTGCACACCTGGTTTTCATTCCCCAATCACACTACATGTATTTATTCCTCTGTTCCCCTCATGTCTTTGTGTAGGATTGTTTTGTGTTACGCTGGTTTGTTCTGTGTTTATTGTTTACACAAAGATTGTTACTTTGTTAACTTTATAAAGTTGTGTCTATTTTTTGGTTGGAGATTTTTATATGCAGCTGTGTCCTACTGTTATTTTCTCCTGCCTAATAAAGTGTGCTGTTCACAACCCTCTGCTCTTCTGCACCTGACTTCTTCACCAGCAGCGCCCAGCCGTAACAATTAAAACTTTAATTACATTGAACAAAAATATAAATGCAGCATGTAAACATGTTGGTCCCATGTGTCATGAGCTGAAATAAAAGGTCCCTTAAATGTTCCAGACGCAAAAAAATTAAAAAAAAATTTTCTCAAATTTTAGCACAAATTTGTTTATATCCCTGTTAGGGAGCATTTCTCAGATTAACAAGATAATCCATCCACCTGTCAGCTGTGGCATATCAAGACGCGAGGAAACAGCGTGATCATTACAGAAGGCCACTCTAAAATGTGCAGTTTTCACACACAATACAATGCCACCAGTTTTGAGGGAGCGTGCAATTGGCATGCTGACTGCAGGAATGTCCAGCAGAGCTGTTGCCAGAGAATTGAATGTTAATTTCTCTACCATAAGCTGCCTGCATTTTTTGAAAGAATTTGGCAGAACATTCAACTGGCCTCACAACCGCAGACCACACGTAACCACGGCAACCGCAGACCACACGTAACCACGCCAACCCAGGACCACCACACCCAGGCTTCTTCATGAAACTGTGGGTTTGCACAAGCTACGGACAACCAACACAATTGCATTTTATGGATTTCAATTTGAATGCACAGAGATACCGTGACGAAATCCTGAGGCCCATTGTCGTTTCATTCATCCGCCGCCATCACTTCATGTTTCAGCATGATAATGCACGGCCCCATGACGCAAGGATCTGTACACAATTCCTGGAAGCTGAAAATGTCCCAGTTCTTCCATGGCCTGCATACTCACCAGACATGTCAACCATTGAGCTCGTTTGCGATGCTCTGGATCGACATGTATGACAGTGTGTTCCAGTTCCCGCCAATATCCAGCAACTTCGCACAGCCATTGAAGTGGAGTGGAACAACATTCCACAGGCCACAATCAACAGCCTGATCAACTCTATGCGAAGGCAAATTTTGGTCACATCAGATACTGACTGGTTTTCTGATCCATGCCCCTACTTGGCTCTTAAGGATCTGCCCCTTTTTTTCAATTTTCATTTTTTTTCAATGTGCAATTTAGATTTTGGCCACTAGATGGCAGCATTGTATGTGCAACGTTTTAGACTGATCCAATGAACCATTGAATTTATGTTCAACATTTTGTATCAGGACTGCCCAAATTACTTTTCATTTTCAAAATTATGCACTCTCCTCAAACAATAGCATGGGCGGCAGCGTAGCCTAGTGGTTAGAGCGTTGGACTAGTAACCGGAAGGTTGCAGTTCAATTAGCAGACAATCTGTCGTTCTGCCCCTGAACAGGCATTAACCCACTGTTCCCAGGCCGTCATTGAAAATAAGAAATGTTCTTAAGAAATGACTTGCCTGGTTAAATAAATTATTATATAAAAATAAAAAAATAAAAGCTGAAATAGAATGCCTCATTAAAGGAATTGAGCTGATGAGGAAAGCGAATGTTCTTTTACTGAGCCCTAAAAAGGGACCTCTACTTGATGGGAGCTGAAAGACAAATTATGGTCTCAAAATCAATGAATTGAGAAGAGATGGGGGTCCCAAATGACACCCTATTCCCTATTCCCTTTAACCACTGTGGGCCCTGGTCAGAAGTAGTACACTGCAAAAAACATTAGGGTACCATTTGGTATAGTGTCTGTTCATTAGGATGAGGATGGGGTTGATAGTGTCTGTTCATTTATAGTGGATGAGGACTGGGTTGATAGTTTCTGTTCATTAGGATGAGGACGGGGTTGATAGTTTCTGTTCATTAGGATGAGGACAGGGTTGATAGTGTCTGTTCATTAGGATGAGGACGGGGTTGATAGTTTCTGTTCATTAGGATGAGGGCAGCGCTGATAGTGTCTGTTCAATAGGATGAGGGCAGCGCTGATAGTGTCTTTTCAATAGGATGAGGACAGCGCTGATAGTGTCTGTTCATTAGGATGAGGACAGCGCTGATAGTTCTGTTCAATAGGATGAGGGCAGCGCTGATAGTGTCTGTTCAATAGGATGAGGGACAGCGCTGATAGTGTCTGTTCAATAGGATGAGGACAGCGCTGATAGTTTCTGTTCAATAGGATGAGGACAGCGCTGATAGTTTCTGTTAATTAGGATGAGGACAGCGCTGATAGTGTCTTTTCAATAGGATGAGGGCAGCGCTGATAGTGTCTGTTCAATAGGATGAGGGCAGCGCTGATGGTAGGATGAGGGCAGCGCTGATGTTTCTGTTAATGAGGTCAGCGCTGATAGTGTCTTTTCAATAGGATGAGGGCAGTCTGATAGTGTCTGTTCAATAGGATGAGGGCAGCGCTGATAGTTTCTGTTCAATAGGATGAGGGCAGCGCTGATAGTTTCTGTTAATTAGGATGAGGACAGCGCTGATAGTGTCTGTTCAATAGGATGAGGACAGCGCTGATAGTTTCTGTTCAATAGGATGAGGACAGCGCTGATAGTGTCTGTTCAATAGGATGAGGGCAGCGCTGATAGTTTCTGTTAATTAGGATGAGGTCAGCGCTGATAGTGTCTGTTCAATAGGATGAGGGCAGCGCTGATAGTTTCTGTTAATTAGGATGAGGTCAGCGCTGATAGTGTCTGTTCAATAGGATGAGGGCAGTGCTGATAGTGTCTTTCAATAGGATGAGGGCAGCGCTGATAGTTCTGTTCAATAGGATGAGGGCAGCGCTGATAGTGTCTGTTCGTTAGGATGAGGGCAGCGGAGCTGATAGTCTCTGTTCAATAGGATGAGGGCAGCATCTTTTAGTGACTGTTTGTTAGGATGAGGATGGAGCTAGTGTCTTTCTATAGGATGAGGACAGAGCTGATAGTTTCTGTTCTTTAGGATGAGGCAGCGCTGATAGTTCTGTTCTTTAGGATGAGGCAGAGCTGATAGTTTCTGTTCATTAGGATGAGGCAGCGCTGATAGTTTCTGTTCGTTAGGATGAGGGCAGCTGATAGTTTCTGTTCATTAGGATGAGGATGGAGCTGATCTCTGTTCGTTAGGATGAGGAAGCTGATAGTGACTGTTTGTTAGATGAGGATGGAGCTGAGAGTTTCTGTTCGTTAGGATGAGGACAGAGCTGATAGTTTCTGTTCTTTAGGATGAGGACAGAGCTGATAGTTTCTGTTCATTAGGATGAGGACAGAGCTGATAGTGACTGTTTGTTAGGATGAGGATGGAGCTGATAGTTTCTGTTCTTTAGGATGAGGACAGAGCTGATAGTTTCTGTTCTTTAGGATGAGGACAGAGCTGATAGTTTCTGTTCATTAGGATGAGGACAGAGCTGATAGTTTCTGTTCGTTAGAATGAGGATGGAGCTGATAGTTTCTGTTCATTAGGATGAGGATGGAGCTGATAGTTTCTGTTCGTTAGGATGAGGACAGAGCTGATAGTTTCTGTTCGTTAGGATGAGGACAGAGCTGATAGTTTCTGTTCGTTAGGATGAGGACGGAGCTGAGAGTTTCTGTTCGTTAGGATGAGGACCGAGCTGATAGTTTCTGTTCTTTAGGATGAGGACAGAGCTGATAGTTTCTGTTCGTTAGGATGAGGACAGAGCTGATAGTTTCTGTTCTTTAGGATGAGGACAGAGCTGATAGTTTCTGTTCATTAGGATGAGGACAGAGCTGATAGTCTCTGTTCGTTAGGATGAGGACGGATCTGATAGTGACTGTTTGTTAGGATAAGGATGGAGCTGAGAGTTTCTGTTCGTTAGGATGAGGATGGAGCTGAGAGTTTCTGTTCGTTAGGATGAAGACAGAGCTGATAGTTTCTGTTCTTTAGGATGAGGACAGAGCTGATAGTTTCTGTTCTATAGGATGAGGACAGAGCTGATAGTCTCTGTTCATTAGGATGAGGACAGAGCTGATAGTTTCTGTTCGTTAGAATGAGGATGGAGCTGATAGTCTCTGCTGTTCTACAGCTCGTACCTCCATATCTCTGTCACATCACCCCCTTTCTCTCTCCATCTAACTGTGATGTATGTGTGTGTGTGTGTGTGTGTGTGTGTGTGTGTGTGTGTGTGTGTGTGTGTGTGTGTGTGTGTGTGTGTGTGTGTGTGTGTGTGTGTGTGTGTGTGTGTGTGTGTGTGTGTGTGTGTGTGTGTGTGTGAATTAGTGAGTGTGTGTGTGAGGTTTCGATGGGCTCTGCTACATTCTATGCCACCCACGTTACCTATCTACGACAAAATCTATCCAACCCACGGTACCCATCCAGGACATAACTCTACAACCCTCGGTACCGGTCCAGGACATAAGGATCTAGCAGGAGTTTCTATTCAACCCGGTACCGGTCTATGAGGACATAACTCTATACAACCCACGGTAGGACCTGTCCAGGACATAACTCTATTCAACCCTCAGTTTCTGGTCCGGTCTAGGACATAACTCTATACAAACCCTGTCAGGTACCCGGTCGAGCTCCAGGACATAACTCTATACAACCCTCCAGGAGCTGAACTCTATTCAACCCTCGGTACCGGTCTAGGACATAACTCTATACAACCTCGGGGTCCAGGACATAACTCTATACAACCCTCGGACATAACTCTATTTCTACCGGTCTTTAGGACATAACTATTCAACCCTCAGTACAGGACCCTATACAACCTCGGTACCGGTCTAGGACATAACTCTATACAACCCTCGGTACCGGTCTAGGACATAACTCTATACAACCCTCGGTACCGGTCTAGGACATAACTCTATACAACCCTCGGTACCGGTCTAGGACATAACTCTATACAACCCTCGGTACCGGTCTAGGACATAACTCTATACAACCCTCGGTACCGATCCAGGACATAACTCTATACAACCCACAGTACCGGTCCAGGACATAACTCTATACAACCCTCGGTACCGGTCTAGGACATAACTCTATACAACCCACAGTACCTGTCCAGGACATAACTCTATTCAACCCTCAGTACCGGTCTAGGACATAACTCTATACAACCCACAGTACCTGTCCAGGACATAACTCAGTATACAGGACATCAACCCACAGTACCTGTCCAGGACATAACTCTATACAACCCTACAGGTCCAGGACATAACCGGTCCAGGACATAACTCTCTCTATACAACCCACAGTACCTGTCCAGGACATAACTCTATACAACCCACAGTACCTGTCCAGGACATAACTCTATTCAACCCTCGGTACCGGTCCAGGACATAACTCTATACAACCCACAGTACCTGTCCAGGACATAACTCTATTCAACCCTCGGTACCGGTCCAGGACATAACTCTCTCTATACAACCCACAGTACCTGTCCAGGACATAACTCTATACAACCCACAGTACCTGTACAGGACATAACTCTATTCAACCCCGACCGGTCCAGGACATAACTCTATACAACCCACAGTACCTGTCCAGGACCCTATTCAACCCTCGGTACCGGTCCAGGACATAACTCTATACAACCCACAGTACCTGTCCAGGACATAACTCTATTCAACCCTCGGTACCGGTCCAGTACCGGTCAGGACATAACTCTATACAACCCACAGTACCGGTCCAGGACATAACTCTATACAACCCTCGGTACCGGTCCAGGACATAACTCTATACAACCCTCAGTACCCGGTCTCCAGGACATAACTCTATACAACCCTCGGTACTGGTCCAGGACATAACTCTATTCAACCCTCGGTACCGGTCCAGGACATAACTCTATACAACCCACAGTACCATCCAGGACATAACTCTATACAACCCACAGTACCAGGTCTATACAAGGACATAACTAACTCTATACAACCCTCTAGGACATAACTCTATACAACCTCGTATCCAGGACATAACTCTATACAACCCTCGGACATAACTCTATACAACCCTCGGTACCGGTCTAGGACATAACTCTATACAACCCTCGGTACCGGTCTAGGACATAACTCTATACAACCCTCGGTACCGGTCCGACATAATCTATACAGGACATCCAACATAACTCTATACAACCCACGGTACCGGTCCAGGACATAACTCTTGGTAATTAAAGGGAGGTGTAATGATGCAGGGCCCAGCCAGCATGATTTCTGTCTGATCGCCACCCTGCTTCATTAAGATCACTCAACCTAACGAGCTGGGGCTATAATTAAGTTCTCCCCGGTCGAGAGTGACAGTGTGTGTGTGTGTGTGTGTGTGTGTGTGTGTGTGTGTGTGTGTGTGTGTGTGTGTGTGTGTGTGTGTGTGTGCGTGTGCGTGTGTGAGAGAGAGAGATAGAGATAGAGACAGAGAGTGTGTGTATGTGTGGGATGCGTGGTGTGAGAGAGAGTGTGTGTTCATGCCACAGTGATAGACGAGGTCTGTCTAGATGCCCAGACCAAGACAGGACAGAGGAACGGCCCAGAATACCATTAGAGTAAGAAATGTTAGGATTAAGTTATTGCACGGCCACTGAACGACCACCCTCCTCATATTATTCTCTCTAGAAAGCAAACTGATTTGAGAGCTGATGTTTCTCCAGGGTTGGAGGGGAGGTGATGTTTCTCCAGGGTTAGAGGTGATGTTTCTCCAGGGTTGGAGGAGAGGTGATGTTTCTCCAGGGTTGGAGGGGAGGTGATGTTTCTCCAGGGTTAGAGGAGAGGTGATGTTTCTCCAGGGTTGGAGGAGAGGTGATGTTTCTCCAGGGTTGGAGGGGAGGTGATGTTTCTCCAGGGTTGGAGGGGAGGTGATGTTTCTCCAGGGTTAGAGGGGAGGTGATGTTTCTCCAGGGTTAGAGGAGAGGTGATGTTTCTCCAGGTTTGGAGGGGAGGTGATGTTTCTCCAGGGTTAGAGGTGATGTTTCTCCAGGGTTGGAGGGGAGGTGATGTTTCTCCAGGGTTGCAGGGGAGGTGATGTTTCTCCAGGGTTGGAGGAGAGGTGATGTTTCTCCAGGGTTGGAGGGGAGGTGATGTTTCTCCAGGGTTAGAGGGGAGGTGATGTTTCTCCAGGGTTGGAGGGGAGGTGATGTTTCTCCAGGGTTGGAGGAGAGGTGATGTTTCTCCAGGGTTGGAGGGGAGGTGATGTTTCTCCAGGGTTAGAGGGGAGGTGATGTTTCTCCAGGGTTAGAGGGGAGGTGATGTTTCTCCAGGGTTGGAGGAGAGGTGATGTTTCTCCAGGGTTTTGTTTCTCCAGGGGAGGGAGGTGATGTTTCTCCAGGGTTGGAGGGAGGTGATGTTTCTCCAGGGTTAGAGGAGGTGATGTTTCTCCAGGGTTGGAGGAGGTGATGTTTCTCCAGGGGTGATGTTTCTCCAGGGTTGGAGGGAGGTGATGTTTCTCCAGGGTTAGAGGAGGTGGGTGATGTTTCTCCAGGGGGAGGTGATGTTTCTCCAGGGTTGATGTTTCTCCAGGGGAGGTGATGTTTCTCCAGGGTGAGGTGATGTTTCTCCAGGGTTGGAGGTGATGTTTCTCCAGGGTTGGAGGAGAGGGATGTTTCTCCTGGGTTGATGTTTCTCCAGGGTTGGAGGGAGGTGATGTTTCTCCAGGGTTAGAGGGAGGTGATGTTTCTCCAGGGTTTGATGTTTCTCCAGGGTTGGAGGTGATGTTTCTCCAGGGTTGTGATGTTTCTCCAGGGTTGGAGGAGGTGATGTTTCTCCAGGGTTGGAGGAGAGGTGATGTTTCTCCAGGGTTGGAGGAGAGGTGATGTTTCTCCAGGGTTAGAGGGGAGGTGATGTTTCTCCAGGGTTGGAGGGAGGTGATGTTTCTCCAGGGTTAGAGGGGAGGTGATGTTTCTCCAGGGTTGGAGGAGAGGTGATGTTTCTCCAGGGTTGGAGGAGGATGATGTTTCTCCAGGGTTGGAGGAGAGGTGATGTTTCTCCAGGGTTAGAGGGAGGATGTTTCTCCAGGGTTAGAGGTGATGTTTCTCCAGGGTTGGACGGGAGGTGATGTTTCTCCAGGGTTGGAGGATGGTGATGTTTCTCCAGGGTTGGAGGAGAGGTGATGTTTCTCCTGGGTTGGAGGGGAGGTGATGTTTCTCCAGGGTTGGAGGTGATGTGATGTTTCTCCTGGGTTGGAGGGGAGGTGATGTTTCTCCAGGGTTTCTCCAGGGTTGGAGGTGATGTTTCTCCAGGGTTGGAGGGGAGGTGATGTTTCTCCAGGGTTGGAGGAGGTGATGTTTCTCCTGGGTTGGAGGTGATGTTTCTCCAGGGTTGGAGGTGATGTTTCTCCAGGGTTGGAGGAGAGTGATGTTTCTCTGGGTTGGGGTTTCTCCTGGGTTGGAGGGGAGGTGATGTTTCTCCAGGGTTGGAGGAGAGGTGATGTTTCTCCAGGGTTGGAGGAGAGGTGATGTTTCTCCTGGGTTGGAGGTGATGTTTCTCCTGGGTTGGAGGAGGTGATGTTTCTCCTGGGTTGGAGGAGAGGTGATGTTTCTCCTGGGTTGGAGGAGAGGTGATGTTTCTCCTGGGTTGGAGGGGTTTCTCCAGGGTTGGAGGTGAGTTTCTCCAGGGTTGGACGGGAGGTGATGTTTCTCCAGGGTTAGAGGGGAGGTGATGTTTCTCCAGGGTTAGAGGGGAGGTGATGTTTCTCCAGGGTTGGAGGAGAGGTGATGTTTCTCCAGGGTTGGAGGTGATGTTTCTCCAGGGTTGGAGGAGAGGTGATGTTTCTCCAGGGTGATGTTTCTCCAGGGTTAGAGGGGAGGTGATGTTTCTCCAGGGTTGGAGGGAGGTGATGTTTCTCCAGGGTTGGAGGAGAGGTGATGTTTCTCCAGGGTTGGAGGGAGGTGATGTTTCTCCAGGGTTAGAGGAGAGGTGATGTTTCTCCAGGGTTGGAGGAGAGTGATGTTTCTCCAGGGTTGGAGGGTAATGGTGTTGGGGATCAAATTGTTTTGTTGTAATGTTGTCGTCTTGAGGGATATTTTTTGGCAACAGGCCAAGTTTGGATGACATTTTGACCTAGAGGGAGACTGCTGGTTGGCTGCTCTGGGGTCTTTGAAACCATGGTTCTTTTCTCATGATCAAAAATGAACATTTTTAAATAAATCAATCAATAATCCAGACTTCAATATGTGGTATATTTCCATATTACATGATAATATGCAGCGGTTCCGTGGTAGGATGGTTAAAGCACAGGCTGATTTTCTGTTATTTTCATTTAATATGGTTAAAGCACCCTCCCTCCCTCCCTCCCTCCCTCCCTCCCTCCCTCCCTCCCTCCCTCCCTCCCTCCCTCCCTCCCCTCCCTCCCTCCCTCCCTCCCTCCCCTTCTCTCTACCCACTCTTCCTCTCTCTCTCTCCATGTCTCTCCCTCTCCTTTCTCACCAGGGAGCAATCCCATTATGAATTCTTTATATAGCCTTTTCTCTTAATGATCAGTGGGCCGGGTGGAGGGGCCTGCTCCAGCTCTGATTACTATTGGACACTTAGCACTACATAAAGCAGACCATTAATATGGTGTGTGTGTGTGTGTGTGTGTGTGTGTGTGTGTGTGTGTGTGTGTGTGTGTGTGTGTGTGTGTGTGTGTGTGTGTGTGTGTGTGTGTGTGTGTGTGTGTATGCGCGCGCCCCGCTAGCGTCATTGCTATAGATCCAGTCGTTGGGCTTCCAGTAGATGTTGCTAGAGTTTCAATTGGCCATAAATGTCCGTCTCTCCCTAGTGGGACTTATTTACTCTGGAAGAGCAGACTGGACATGAAGGGATGGTGGTGGGGGAGGGACTCTCTCTCTCTCTCCCTTTCACTCTCCCCCTCCCCCTCTCTCCTCTCTCTCTCTCTCTCTCTCTCTCTCTCTCTCTCTCCTCCCATCTCTCTCTCCCTCCCTCTCTCGCTCTCCCTTTCTCTCTCTCTCTCTATCCCCCTGCCCCCCTCTCTCTCTCTCTCTCTCTCTCTCTCTCTCTCTCTCCCCTCTCTCCCTCTTCTCTCCCCTCTCTCTCTCTCTCCCTCTCTCTCTCTCTCTCTCTCTCTCTCTCTCCCTCTCTCTCCCTCTCTCTCTCTCTCTCTCTCTCTCTCTCTCTCTCTCTCTCTCTCTCTCTCTCTCTCTCTCTCTCTCTCTCTCTCTCTCTCTCTCTCGCCCCCCATCTCTCTATCTGTATTTGTGGTCCTGGCGACTGGACCTTTTTTGGAACACCATTATTTTGGTCTTACTGAGATTTACTGTCAGGGCCCAGGTCTAACAGAATCTGTGCAGAATATCTAGGTGCTGCTGTAGGTTGGTTGGTGACAGCAGCACCAGATCATCAGCAAACAGTCACATATGGCTGCTCCCCCTCCCCGCTCTCCCACATGCCACTAATATGCCACACCCCCTTCCTGTCACATGACTGAACAAAATGACTGACACAGATACTGGGGCGGGAGAAGGCTAGGGGGGATATTCCCCAGGAGGTTTGGTGAACGGGCTCGTGGTAACGACTGGAGCAGAATCGGTGGAATGGAATCAAACACGTTATTAAACTCCAATCCATTCGCTCCGTTTCGGTCTTTATTATGATCCGCCCTCCTCTCAGCAGCCTCCTCCTATTGGCCCACTGCTGAAGGGATTCTAATGAGTTGTATTGTATGTTCAGATATATTTTGACCAGACTGTACTGTGACATGATGGGATTGTCAAAACTCTCCTTTCTAAAACCTAGAAGGGAAACAGGTGAAGTACATCATACATTCACAACATACCAGGCAGATCCATTTATTTTAGGAGATAAAATGATCCACAAATGTTAAATGAGCCAGAAATATAATTAGATGCAATCAGCTAAAATAAGGTCATATCCCAGTCCACACCCCTTACCATCAGTATTTCCTCCCTGACCATCTCTTTCTCTCAGCTCCTGCTATCCCCCCCATCCTCCATCCAGCCAGCCTGGGCCAGCTCTCACACCTGGCCTGGACCCTGCCGTGCCTCTCCCCAGCCAGAGCAGCTCACGCCTGGGTACTCTGGACAGGAGCCCAGCCTCTCACATCCATATCCAGGGCCAACAGCTGTACACATGCACGCACACACACACACACACATAGCATTGACACACGCAGGCATGCACGCTAGCTAACACACACACACACACACACACACACACACACACACACACACACACACACACACACACACACACACACACACACACACACACACACACACACACACACACACACACACACACACACACACAGCTGTCTGAGACAGAGCAGACCTGAAGGCTCCGGGGCTTGATGATGATTCATCTTCAATTAATGTTAATACTCCTACTCTCTTTTTTTCTCCTTCCCTCCATCCCTTATTCCCTTAATCCCTTCATTCCTCCATCTCTCCTTCCTTCCCCCCCTCCATCCCTTATTCCCTTAATCCCTTCATTCCTCCATCTCTCCTTCCTTCCACCCCTCCATCCCTTATTCCCTTAATCCCTTCATTCCTCCATCTCTCCTTCCTTCCACCCCTCCATCCCTTATTCCCTTAATCCCTTCATTCCTCCATCTCTCCTTCCTTCCATCCCTCCATCCCTTATTCCCTTAATCCCTTCATTCCTCCATCTCTCCTTCCTTCCATCCCTCCATCCCTTATTCCCTACACCCCTTCATTTCTTAATCTCCCAATCCCTTCATCTCTCCATTCCCCCATCTCTCCTTCTCTCCTTCCCTCCATCCCTTCATTCCTCCATCCATTCATCCCTTCATCTTTCCTTCCCTCCATCCATCCCTTCATCCCTCCATCCCTTCATCCCTCCATCCCTTCATCTCTCTCCCTCCATCCCTCCATCCTTCCATCTCTCTCCCTCCATCCCTCCATCCTTCCATCCCTCCATCCCTCCATCCCTCCATCTCTCTCTCCCTCCATCCCTCCATCTCTCTCCCTCCATCCCTCCATCCTTCCATCCCTCCATCTCTCTCCCTCCATCCCTCCATCTCTCTCTCCCTCCATCCCTCCATCTCCCTCCATCCCTCTGTCCCTCCATCCCTTCATCTCCCTCCATCCCTCCATCCCTCCATCCCTCTCTCCTCCATCCCTCCATCCCTCCATCCTCTCATCCCTCCAT